>NC_074689.1:24787281-24919781 GCF_029448725.1 Salvelinus fontinalis
CCCTCTTTCTCCTGCCTCTTCCTCTCTCATCTCCACTAGTGGTTATCTTAACGCTCCATCACGGTTATGGAAATGTCACGGGGTGGGAACTGCTCCAACGTAGCGAAGCCAGGCGTAGCTGTAATGTCAGTTAATTAGCATACACTTTTCTTCTCCCTCTCTCTCTTCTCCTCAGGCTGTGAAGTGTCTCTCCTCTCCTTGCTCCACTCTAACCCTCAGTCCCCGTAATTAGGGCTTTCTGTCTCACGGCCACAGTGACTGTGTGTGAAGCGGTACCGAAACACCAAGCCTGGGACAAAAAGGCTCCTGAACAGCTTCTACACGAAAGCCATAAGACTGCTGAACAGTTAAACGGCTACCCGGGCTTTCTGCTTTTCACCCCCTACTTACATGTACATAGTACTTCAATCAATCACCTAACCAAACCTACATGTACATAATACTTCAATCAATCACCTAACCAAACCTACATGTACATAGTACTTCAATCAATCAAACACCTAACCAAACCTACATGTACTTCAATCAATCGCCTAACCAAACCTACATGTACATTGTACCTCAATCAATCACCCCAACTACCTCATACCCCAGTACACTGACTCGGTACAAGTACTCCTTGTATACAGCCTGTATATAGTCTGTATTTAGCCTGTATATAATCTGTATATAACCTGTATACAGCCTGTATATAGCCTGTATATAACCTGTATTTAGGCTGTATTTAGCCTGTATATAGCCTGTATATAGCCTGTATTTAGGCTGTATTTAGCCTGTATATAGCCTGTATACAGCCTGTATACAACCTGTATATAACCTGTATACAGCATGTATATAGCTTGTATATATCCTGTATTTGGCCTGCATATAGCCTGCATATAGCCTGCATTTATCCTGTATTTAGCCTGTATATAGCTTGTATATAGCCTGTATTTGACCTGCATATAGCCTGCATTTGTCCTGTATTTAGCCTGTATATAGCCTGTACATAGCCTGTATTTAGCCCGTATATAGCCCAATTTTATCCCGTATATAGCACGTTTATAGCCTGTATTTAGCCTGTATGTAGCCTGTATATAGCCTGTATTTAGCCTGTATATAACCTGTGTATAGCCTGTATTTAGCCCGTATATAGCCCATATTTAGCCCGTATATAGCCCGTTTATAGCCTGTATTTAGCCTGTACGTAGCCCGTATATAGCAGGTATGTAGCCTGTATGTAGCCTGTTTTTAGCCTGTATATATCCTGTATATAGCCTGTTTTTAGCCTGTACATAGCCTGTATTTACCTTGTATATATCCTGTATATAGCCTGTATATAGCCTGCATATAGCCTGTATTTAGCCTGTATATAGCCTGTATTTACATTGTATATATCCTGTATATAGCCTGTATATATCCTGTATATAGCCTGTATTTAGCCTGTATATAGCCTGTATATACATTGTATATATCCTGTATATAGCCTGTATATATCCTGTATATAGCCTGTATATAGCCTGTGTGTAGCCTGTATTTACATTGTATATATCCTGTATATATCCTGTATATATCCTGTATATAGCCTGTATTTAGCCTGTATATAGCCTGTATATACATTGTATATAGCCTGTATATAGCCTGTATATAGCCTGTATTTACATAGTATATAGCCTGTATATAGCCTGTATATAGCCTGTATATATCCTGTATATAGCCTGTATATAGCCTGTGTGTAGCCTGTAT
The DNA here is from genome assembly GCF_029448725.1 of Salvelinus fontinalis. NCBI lineage: Eukaryota > Metazoa > Chordata > Actinopteri > Salmoniformes > Salmonidae > Salvelinus > Salvelinus fontinalis. The sequence continues at coordinate 24,789,007 of NC_074689.1, forward strand.
TTACATTGTATATATCCTGTATATTTCCTGTATATAGCCTGTATTTAGCCTGTATTTAGCCTGTGTGTAGCCTGTATTTAGCCTGTATATAGCCTGCATGTAGCCTGTATGTAGCCTGTATGTAGCCTGTATGTAGCCTGTGTGTAGCCTGTGTGTAGCCTGTATATAACCTGTATTTAGCCTGTATTTAGCCTGTGTATAGCCTCCTTATTGTTATTTATTGTGTTATTTTATTGTCTTACTACTGAAGTCTACACTAGTTGGTATTCGGCACGTGACAAATAAAATATGTGATCTGAGAGCACACACACTGGTGTGGATACACACACACACACACACATTTACTCGCACATACACACATTTGTTCTCAAACAACACACACTTGTTCTTCTCACACTCTAATACACCATTCCACTCTGTCTGGAGAAACTATATTATCTCTGTATATCTCTCTCTCACTCCACCCCCCCCACCATACTCAACCTCACATCGCTAATCACACATTTATATGGCCCACAATATTGGCTCCAGCCGTCATCCGGCAGGCCTCTCTGTCTGCCTGTCCTGGCAGCACCCACCATCTGAGGAGAAAGGCCACTCCATTAGTGATCAAATCACATTAGGCCCTGCCTCCCTTTGCGAGACTGTTGCCTTCCTCCATCCATTTGTCTGTGATTGAATTATAGACACAGCGGCATGTGATAAACTCTGAGCCTGTGACATTTTATTTCAACCAAGACAATCATTAACATAGTGCTCTCTTAATCTCTGTCTTTCTCTTTCTCTCTGTCTCATGCTCTCTCTCTCTCTCTCCTTCTCTCTCCTGTCTCTTTCTCTCATGCTCTCTCTCAATCTCTGTCTTTCTCTTTCTCTCTGTCTCATGCTCTCTCTCTCTCTCTCTCTCTCTCTCTCTCTCTCTCTCTCTCCTGTCTCTTTCTCTCTCCCTATCTCTCTCTCATGCTCTCTCTCAATCTCTGTCTTTCTCTTTCTCTCTGTCTCACGCTCTCTCTCTCTCTCTCTCCTTCTCTCTCTCCTGTCTCTTTCTCTCTCCCTACCTCTCTCTCTCATGCTCTCCTTCAATCTCTGTCTTTCTCTTTCTCTCTGTCTCATGCTCTCTCTCTCTCTCTCTCTCTCTCTCTCTCTCTCTCCTTCTCTCTCCTGTCTCTTTCTCTCTCCCTACCTCTCTATCTCATGCTCTCTCTCAATCTCTCTTTCTCTTTCTGTCTGTCTGTCTCATTCTCTCTCTGTCTGTCTCATCCTCTCTCGCTCTCTCGCTCTCTCGCTTGTTCATGTGTTATACTGTGGTAATTGCTCTCTGTCCATGTCTCTGTATTGAAGTGCGAATCATTTATTCAAAAGGATTTTTTTTATTAACCCATCCCCCATCCCATAACCCCCCCCCCCACACACACACACCCACTCCACACATTTCTTGTTTACAAACTATAGTTTTCTCAAGTCGGTTAGGACATCTACTTTGTGCATAACACAAGTCATTTTTCCAGCAATTGTTTACAGACAGATTATTTCACTTATAATTCACCACAATTCCAGTGGGTCAGAAGTTTACATACACTAAGTTGACTGTGCCAGAAAGTTGAAAATTCCAGAAAAGATGTCATTGCTTTAGTAGCTTCTGATAGGCTAATTGACATCATTTGAGTCAATTGGAGGTGTAACTGTGGATGTATTTCAAGGCCTACCTTTAAACTCAGTGCATCTTTGCATGACATCATGAGAAAATCAAAAAAAAATTGCATACCTCCACAAGTTTGGTTCATCCTTGGGAGCAATTTCCAAACGCCTGAAGGTACCACGTTCATCTGTACAAACAATAGTATGCAAGTATAAAGACCATGGGTGTAATGCCCGAGGTGTAGTGGATGAACAGGAGTAAAAAGCAGGAGACAGAGAGTTCAGAGTAGCGTTCAAAATTTAATTACCCACACGGGTGCAAACACGACGCTACTCAGAAAACAAATGCTTCACCCCAAACAGAGTGAGAACCACGGACAATACCAACCAACACGATACCCAGACACAACAAGAATGTACAGAGAGTACACACAACAATCCCGCACACCCAGCAGGCCAGGCTGCTGGGTAATAAAGCCCCACAAATCACCCTAACCACAAACAGGTGCACCTACTCAACAAAAAGGGAGGGGGATGAAAAAGTCAGTAGCAGCTAGTAGGCCGGTGACGACGATCGCCGAGCGCCACCCGACCAGGAAGGGGAGCCACCTTCGGTGGGAGTCGTTACAATGGGACCACGCAGCCGTCATACCGCTCAGGAAGGAGACGTGTTCTGTCTCCTAAAGATGAACGTACTTTGGTGCGAAAGTGCGAATCAATCTTAGAACAACAGCAAAGGACCTTGTGAAGATCCTGGAGGAAACCGGTACAAAAGTATCAATATCCACAGTAAAACGAGTCCTATATCGACATAACCCGAAAGGCCGCTCAGCAAGGAAGAAGCCACTGCTCCAAAACCGCTATAAAAAAGCCAGACTACGGTTTGCAACTGTACATGGGGACAAAGATCGTACTTTTTGGAGAGATGTTCTCTGGTCTGATGAAACTGTTTGGCCATAATGATCATTGTTATGTTTGGAGGAAAAAGGAGGAGGCTTGCAAGCCAAAGAACACCGTCCCAACCGTGAAGCACGGGGGTGGCAGCATCATGTTGTGGGGGTGCTTTGCTGCAGGTGTCACGCCCTGGCCTTAGTATTATTGGTTTTCTTTATTATTTTAGTTAGGTCAGGGTGTGACATGGGGAATGTTTTTGTTTTGTTGGTTTTGGGTGTTGTTTATGGTAAAGGTGTTGTGTATAGTATATGGGTTTGTGTGGAGTACAGGTTTCTAGTATTGTCTATGTATGTTTAGTTGTCTAGGAGAGTCTATGGTTACCTGAATGAGTTCCCAATTAGAGACAGCTGATTTCGGTTGTCTCTGATTGGGAGCCTTATTTAGGGTAGCCATAGGCTCTCATTGGTTGTGGGTAATTGTCTATGTAAGAACGTTTGTAGCCTGTATGTTTGTGCACAACGTTTGTAGCTTCACGGTCGTGTTGTTGTTTTTTTTGTTAAAGTGTTTTGTGTCGTGTTCATCTTCGTCGTGTTATAATAAAAGAAGATGGCTTATTTTCCAACTGCTGCATTTTGGTCTGTCAATCCGCCACACGATCGTGACAGAATTACCCACCATAGGACCAAGCGGCATGACCAGCGGCAACAGGAGCAATACAAGGATTTATGGACATGGGAGGAAATTTTAGACCGGGAGGTACCAGGAGAATATAACCGCCCCAAAGCTGAGCTGGAGGCAGCGAAAGCAGAGAGGCGGCGATATGAGGAGCTAGCTCGGAGGCAGGAAAAGGAACCTACAAAGGATCTGGGTTACACTACGTGGGAGGAGATCGACAGGTGGGCGATCAACCCAGGGAGAGTGCCGGAGCCCGCCTGGGATTCTCTGGCGCAGTGCGAGGAGGGATACCGGCGAATGGAGGCAGCACGACGAAGCGGTAGGAAGCCTGTGGGAAAACCCAAAAAATTTCTTTGGGGGGGGCTTAAAGGGAGAGTGGCGAAGTCAGGTAGGAAACCTGCGCCTACTCCCTGTAATTACCGTGGAGAGCGAGAGTACGGGCAGACACCGTGTTACGCAGTAGAGCGCACGGTGTCTCCTGTACGTGTGCATAGCCCGGTGCGGGTTATTCCACCTCCCCGCACTGGCAGGGCTAGATTGAGTATTGAGCCGGATGTCATGAAGCCGGCCCTACATATCTGGCCACCAGTGCGTCTCCTCGGGCCGGTTTACATGGCACCAGCCTTACGCATGGTGTCCCCGGTTCGCCTACATAGCCCGGTGCGGGTTATTCCACCTCTCCGCACTGGTCAGGCAACGGGGAGCATTCAACCAGGTAAGGTTGGTCAGGCTCAATGCTCAAGGGAGCCAATACGCCTGCACGGTCCGGTATTTCCGGCGCCACCTCCCCGCCCCAGTTCAGTGCCACCAGTGCCTACACCACGTAACAGGCTTCCAGTGTGTCTCCAGAGCCCTGTTCCTCCTCCACGCACTCGTCCTATGGTGCGTGTCTCCAGCCCGGTATCACCAATTCCGGCACCACGCACTAAGCCTTTTGTGCGTCTCCAGAGTCCTGTGCATCCTGTTGCTGCTCCCCGCATTAGCCCTGAGATGCGTGTCCCCAGCCCGGTGCCACCAGTCCCGGCCCCACGCACTAGGCCTACAGTGCGCCTCAGCCGGCAGGAGTCTGCCGTCTGCACAGCGATGACTGAACTGCTCGTCTCCCCAGCGCCATCTGAGCCATCCGTCTCCCCAGCGCCATCTGAGCCATCTGTCTCCCCAGCGCCATCTGAGCCATCCGTCTGCAATGAGCCTGCAAAGCCGCCCGTCTGCCATGAGCCTGCAAAGCCGCCCGTCTGCCATGAGCCCACTGAGCCGTCCGCCAGACAGGAGCCGCTAGAGCCGCCAGCCAGACAGGAGCCGCTAGAGCCGTCCGTCAGACAGGATCTGCCAGAGCCGCCAACCAGACAGGATCTGCCAGAGCCGCCAACCAGACAGGATCTGCCAGAGCCGCCAACCAGACAGGAGCAGCCAGATCAGTCAGCCAGCCATGAGCAGCCAGATCAGTCAGCCAGCCATGAGCAGCCAGATCCGTCAGCTAGCCATGAGCAGCCAGATCCGTCAGCTAGCCATGAGCAGCCAGATCCGTCAGCCAGCCATGAGCAGCCAGATCCGTCAGCTAGCCATGAGCAGCCAGATCCGTCAGCTAGCCATGAGCAGCCAGATCCGTCAGCTAGCCATGAGCAGCCAGATCCGTCAGCTAGCCATGAGCAGCCAGATCCGTCAGCCAGCCATGGGCCATCCCTCAGTCCGGAGCTGCCATTCCTCAGTCCGGAGCTGCCCCTTACCCTGGTGCTGCCCCTTACCCTGGTGCTGCCCCTTACCCTGGTACTGCCCCTGACCCTGGTACTGTCCCTGACCCTAGTACTGCCCCTGACCCTGGTACTGCCTCTTACCCTGGTACTGCCCCTTAGTCCGGAACTGCCCCTGAATGCAATGGGGTTAAGGTGGAGGGGGGTCGTTTGGAGGAAGCCTAGGAGGTGTTTAGGTACTGTGGTGACGTGGGGACCGCGACCAGAGCCGGAGCCGCCACCGTGGATGGAAGCCCACCCAGACCCTCCCCTAGACTGTGTATGGTGCGCCCGGAGTTCGCGCCTCAAGGGGGGGGTTATGTCACGCCCTGGCCTTAGTATTATTGGTTTTCTTTATTATTTTAGTTAGGTCAGGGTGTGACATGGGGAATGTTTTTGTTTTGTTGGTTTTGGGTGTTGTTTATGGTAAAGGGGTTGTGTATAGTATATGGGTTTGTGTGGAGTACAGGTTTCTAGTATTGTCTATGTATGTTTAGTTGTCTAGGAGAGTCTATGGTTACCTGAATGAGTTCCCAATTAGAGACAGCTGATTTCGGTTGTCTCTGATTGGGAGCCTTATTTAGGGTAGCCATAGGCTCTCATTGGTTGTGGGTAATTGTCTATGTAAGAACGTTTGTAGCCTGTATGTTTGTGCACAACGTTTGTAGCTTCACGGTCGTTTGTTGTTTTTTTTGTTAAAGTGTTTTGTGTCGTGTTCATCTTCGTCGTGTTATAATAAAAGAAGATGGCTTATTTTCCAACTGCTGCATTTTGGTCTGTCAATCCGCCACACGATCGTGACAGCAGGAGGGACTGGTGCACTTCACAAATTAGATGGCATCATGAGGATGGAAAATTATGTGGATATATTAAAGCATAATCTCAAGTCATCAGGAAGTTAAACCTTGGTTGCAAATGAGTCTTCCAAATGGACAATGACCCCAAGCATACTTCCAAAGTTGTGGCAAAATTGCTTAAGGACAACAAAGTCAAGGTATTGGAGTGGCCTTCACAAAGTCCTGACCTCAGAAAATGTGTGGTCAAAACTGAAAAAGCGTGTGCGAGCAAGGATGCCTACAAACCTGACTCAGTTACACCAGCTCTGTCAGGAAGAATGGGCCAGAATTCACCCAACTTATTGTGGGAAGCTTGTGGAAGGCTCCCCGAAACGTTTGACCCAAGTTAAACAATTTAAAGGCAATTCTACCAAATACTAATTAAGTGTATGTAAACTTCTGACCCACTGGGAATGTGATGAAATGAATAAAAGCTGAAAGAAATCATTCTCTCTACTATTATTCTGACATTTCACATTCTTAAAATAAAGTGGTGATCCTAACTGACCTATGACATGGAATTTTTACTGGGATTAAATGTCAGGAATTGTGAAAAACTGAGTATAAATGTATTTGGCTAAGGTGTATGTAAATTTCCGACTTCATCTGTACATAGGGGCAATAACAGAATATGTCTCTTTGCAGCAAAATCTACAGAGCTGAGATTGTTGTATGCCCCATATCCTGTTCGGGCTGCAGGGGCAGTATTGAGTAGCCAGATAAAAGGTGCCCATTTCAAACGGCCTCATACTCAATTCTTGCTCGTACAATATGCATATTATTATTACTATTGGATAGAAAACACTCTCTAGTTTCTAAAACCGTTTGAATTATATCTGTGAGTCAAACAGAACTCATTTGGCACAAACTTCCTGACCAGGAAGTGGAAAGTCTGAAATCGAGGCTCTGTTCTACTTCCTGCCTATAAATGGGCATGATACGTATTAGTATACATGCACTTCATAGACCTTCCCCTGGATGTCAAGAGGCGGTGAGAGAAGAAATTGAGTGTTTATCTTGGTCTGAAGTGGAATACAAGCTCTTTGTATGACGTGTCCCCCATTTCCTGTTTTCTGGAGAGCGCGAGGAGGTACCTGGATTTGCCTTCTGTTTAGCTGCCGTTATAGGCGACTACTATATCCGGCTTTGATTTTATTTGATACATGTGACCATATCATCGTAAAGTATGTTTTTTCAATATAGTTTAATCAGATTATTGAATTTTTTTCGGGAGTTTTGCCGTGTTCCGTTCTCTGACTTTGTTGACGATGGAGAGATTCGCGCCACTTGGCAAGTGCGCTTGCTAATTCAAGAGGGAAAATGGACGTTCTAAATCCAAACAACGATTGTTCTTGACAAAGGACCCCTTGTCCAACATTCTGATGAAAGATCAGCAAAAGTAAGACACATTTTATGATGCTATTTCATATATCTGTCGTACATGTGAACTAGTCGTCGGCGCCCAACTTTGGGGTACTCTAGCTATACCGAAGCTGGATGTCATAATGAAGTTATTTTTTTAGAATTCTAACACGGCGATTTCATTAAGAACTAATGGATCTATCATTTCCTATACAACATGTATTTTTTAGTTATGTTTATGAATAGCTATTTGGTCAGAATATGTGTGTCAGAAAAAGTGTCAGAAAAATACCGTTGCTTTTTAGACGTTGTGGAAAAAGTAGCTGAGATAGCAACATGTATAACCACTGATTTCAGCTCTAATTCGATCTAGCAACCTTTCAGTTACTGGCCCAACGCTCTAACCACTAGACTGCCTGCCGCCCCCACATCTAAAGGATGATCAATGGGAACAGTATGCACCTAAGCAGAGAGACATATTTCATGTAGTTCTCATTATGTCCTGTTATATTCCTATCAGCAGAGAGACATGTAGTTCTCATTATGTCCTGTTATATTCCTATCAGCAGAGAGACATGTAGTCCTCATTATGTCCTGTTATATTCCTATCAGCAGAGAGACATGTAGTCCTTATTATGTCCTGTTATATTCCTATCAGCAGAGAGACATGTAGTCCTCATTATGTCCTGTTATATTCCTATCAGCAGAGAGACATGTAGTCCTCATTATGTCCTGTTATATTCCTATCAGCAGAGAGACATGTAGTCCTCATTATGTCCTGTTATATTCCTATCAGCAGAGAGACATGTAGTCCTCATTATGTCCTGTTATATTCCTATCAGCAGAGAGACATGTAGTCCTCATTATGTCCTGTTATATTCCTATCAGCAGAGAGACATGTAGTTCTCATTATGTCCTGTTATATTCCTATCAGCAGAGAGACATGTAGTCCTCATTATGTCCTGTTATATTCCTATCAGCAGAGAGACATGTAGTCCTTATTAAATCCTGTTTTATTACCACAAAAAGGAAGAAGGAAAAAGGAACATACATTCTAATGACTGCCAGTGAAAATTAGTCTTAGGCATCACACTACCCATAAAGCATCACACTACCCATAAAGGGTACACTGCGTTCGGGCAGCCAACTCTAGGGAGAGTCTTGATGGTTCCAAGCGTCTTCCATTTAAGAATGATGGAGGCCATTGTGTTCTTGGCAACCTTCAATGCTGCAGACATTTTTTGGTACCCTTCCCCTGATATGTGCCTCGACACAATCCTGTCTCGGAGCTCTACGGACAATTGCTTTGACCTCATGGCTTGGTTTTTGCTCTGACGTGCACTGTAAACTGTGGGTCCTTATATAGACAGGTGTGTGCCTTCCCAAATCATGTACAACCAATTGAATTTACCACAGGTGAACTCCAGTCAAGTTGTAGAAACATCTCAAGGATGATCAATGGAAACAGGATGCACCTGAGCTCAATTTTCAAGTATAATAGCAAAGGGTCTGAATACTTATGTAAATAAGGTATTTCTGTTTATTATTTTTAATACATTTGCAAGCATTTCTAAAAACCTGTTTTCACTTTGTCGTTATGGGGTACTGTAGATTGCTGTATTTTTCTTTGTTTTCATCCATTTCATAGTAAAGCTGTAGTGTAACAAAATGTGGAAGAAGTCAAGGGGTCTGAAAACTTTCCGAAGGCACTGTAAATTTAACTTACAACCCTGACATGATGGCTGAGAAGGAAACACAGTACTGACAATTCAGAGCGAGTAAACATGTAAAACCAACCCTCTCTCCACCCATAAACATTTTGTTTTTTATTCCAGGGTCGTTGCTCTATCACCTCGGCTGTTTTACACCCAGGCCTATACCATCAGGATCAACAATATAAAAAGTAGCATAAATACTAGCTCATATAGAAATATATAATATATCTCTCGCTTAGAGAAGTGCTTCCATATGCCTGTTATTGTGTTAGTTCTACCGTTTTAAATGTAATCCGTTTATCCCAGTGTTAGCCAGCCCACCAAGCACTTATAGAGACCACAACCCTGTTGACAAAACCTAATCCAGTAGAGAACCTAGACAGGATGTTATGTATAGACCTACTCCAGTAGAGAAACTAGACAGGATGTTATGTATAGACCTACTCCAGTAGAGAAACTAGACAGGATGTTATGTATAGTTCTACTCCAGTAGAGAAACTAGACAGGATGTTATGTATAGTTCTACTCCAGTAGAGAAACTAGACAGGATGTTATGTATAGACCTACTCCAGTAGAGAAACTAGACAGGATGTTATGTATAGTTCTACTCCAGTAGAGAACCTAGACAGGATGTTATGTATAGACCTACTCCAGTAGAGAAACTAGACAGGATGTTATGTATAGACCTACTCCAGTAGAGAAACTAGACAGGATGTTATGTATAGTTCTACTCCAGTAGAGAAACTAGACAGGATGTTATGTATAGTTCTACTCCAGTAGAGAAACTAGACAGGATGTTATGTATAGACCTACTCCAGTAGAGAAACTAGACAGGATGTTATGTATAGTTCTACTCCAGTAGAGAAACTAGACAGGATGTTATGTATAGTTCTACTCCAGGAGAGAAACTAGACAGGATGTTATGTATAGTTCTACTCCAGTAGAGAAACTAGACAGGATGTTATGTATAGTTCTACTCCAGTAGAGAAACTAGACAGGATGTTATGTATAGTTCTACTCCAGTAGAGAAACTAGACAGGATGTTATGTATAGTTCTACTCCAGGAGAGAAACTAGACAGGATGTTATGTATAGACCTACTCCAGTAGAGAAACTAGACAGGATGTTATGTATAGTTCTACTCCAGTAGAGAAACTAGACGGGATGTTATGTATAGTTCTACTCCAGTAGAGAAACTAGACAGGATGTTATGTATAGTTCTACTCCAGGAGAGAAACTAGACAGGATGTTATGTATAGACCTACTCCAGTAGAGAAACTAGACAGGATGTTATGTATAGTTCTACTCCAGTAGAGAAACTAGACGGGATGTTATGTATAGTTCTACTCCAGTAGAGAAACTAGACAGGATGTTATGTATAGTTCTACTCCAGGAGAGAAACTAGACAGGATGTTATGTATAGACCTACTCCAGTAGAGAAACTAGACAGGATGTTATGTATAGTTCTACTCCAGTAGAGAAACTAGACGGGATGTTATGTATAGTTCTACTCCAGTAGAGAAACTAGACGGGATGTTATGTATAGTTCTACTCCAGTAGAGAAACTAGACAGGATGTTATGTATAGTTCTACTCCAGTAGAGAAACTAGACAGGATGTTATGTATAGACCTACTCCAGTAGAGAAACTAGACGGGATGTTATGTATAGTTCTACTCCAGTAGAGAACCTAGACAGGTTTTTAATTATATAATCCTTTATCCTAGCCCTACTTTAGATCTAATCATATTTGTTAAGTTTTATCTTAAATTATATTCGTTCCGATTCACATCTGCCAAAAAGGGCCATACTATATAACAGCTTTTTAGTCATAACTTACCAAATCTCTACAATTAGGTCATATCATATCAAACATATCAAACAACCTCTGTATTTATAATGTACTGCCTGTGCAATCTTCAAATTAAATAAGTAAAGAAACAAACCAAAATAATGCAGTGTGCATTATTCATGTCTAGGATCTGTGGTATGTAGTATTGTGAGCAGTATTATTATTCCCTGTTGTCAATGTGTCTGAGATTCTGTTGTTAGTCTGGGGACACACATTCTCTTGTGCCGAAGAGGCATTTCTGTTAGCAAAAGTTGTTAAAAAAATGCAGCAAAACCTGCAACAAGGAATTGGTTTTAAATTGATGTATCTGCATTGCTGAAACTTTGAAAAAAAATGTACAATACAGTTGGTTGTTGAGGTGGCGTGTTATTTAATTAATGCGAGGACAAAGTACAAGGTTACCTAGACAGATGTAACACACAGTAATCCTGACATTTGATCTAGGTGACTCCTGACTCCTTAGAGACTTCTTAGTCAACTGGCATTAGAGACTTCTTAGTCAACTGGCATTAGAGACTTCTTAGTCACCTGGCATTAGAGACTTGTTAGTCACCTGCCATTAGAGACTTCTTAGTCACCTGGCATTAGAGACTTCTTAGTCACCTGGCATTAGAGACTTCTTAGTCACCTGGCATTACATTTACATTACATTTAAGTCATTTAGCAGACGCTCTTATCCAGAGCGACTTACAAATTGGTGCATTCACCTTATGACATCCTGGCATTAGAGACTTCTTAGTCACCTGGCATTAGAGACTTCTTAGTCTCCTGGCATTAGAGACTTCTTAGTCACCTGGCATTAGAGACTTCTTAGTCACCTGGCATTAGAGACTTCTTAGTCACCTGGCATTAGAGACTTCTTAGTCACCTGGCATTAGAGACTTTTTAGTCACCTGGCATTAGAGACTTCTTAGTCACCTGGCATTAGAGACTTCTTAGTCACCTGGCATTAGAGACTTCTTAGTCATCTGGCATTAGAGACTTCTTAGTCACCTGCCATTAGAGACTTCTTAGTCACCTGGCATTAGAGACTTCTTAGTCACCTGGCATTAGAGACTTCTTAGTCACCTGGCATTAGAGACTTCTTAGTCATCTGGCATTAGAGACTTCTTAGTCACCTGCCATTAGAGACTTCTTAGTCACCTGGCATTAGAGACTTCTTAGTCACCTGGCATTAGAGACTTCTTAGTCACCTGGCATTAGAGACTTCTTAGTCACCTGCCATTAGAGACTTCTTAGTCACCTGGCATTAGAGACTTCTTAGTCACCTGGCATTAGAGACTTCTTAGTCACCTGGCATTAGGGATGTTCAGTACAATATAAAAGGATGCTCTGCAGGTAGCCTGGCGGATAGGGTCAGTATCTGAAAGGTTCCTGGATTGAATCCCAGAGCTGACAAGGTAAGAACCTGTCGTTCTGCCCCTGAGCCAAGCACTTAAACCACTGTTCCCTGGGTGCCGATGGTGTGGAAATCGATTAAGGCAGCCCCCTTCTCCTCTGATTCAGAGGGGTTGGTTAAATGAGGAAGACACATTTCAGTTGAATGCATTCAGTTGTACAACTGACTAGGTATCCCCCTTTCCTTTCCTCTGTTTAATAAGGGTTTGTGTTCATCTGTAATTTAATTAGTTGGGATAACAAACGCTCTACGCGGTTCGGCCCCAGGCTTAGATTTCAGTTCAGCTCCAAACTGAACTCCCATATTTCCTTCTATTGATTCCTGAAACTAAGTTTCATTAGATTCATCTTGGTAAAAATACTTTCTGTGTATAAGCATCTTCTTTTATGAAAACAGGAGAAATGCCCTGTAGCCAAGGAATAGCTAAACGAGCTGACGAGCAGAAAAACAGCAATGTTGTTTTACAGCGCTGTGATCCATACTCCCTCTACCATCCTACTGCCACCGCTCTGAATCATCTCTCTCTTCCTTTAAACCCGTTTAGTCTTTCTATCTGGTAGTGTGTGTGTGTGTGTGTGTGTGTGTGTGCGTGTGTGTGTTTACTATCTTTGTGGGAACCAGAACTCCTCACAAGGATATAGTAAAACAAGAAAAATTCAGACAAGTGTGGACTTTTCACTGGTCCCCACAAGCAAATGGGCTATTTTAGCCTTAGGGGTGAGGTTTATAAGGTTAGACCACTAGACCACACCAGGCCCCCCTCACCTCATTCTCCTCCTCCTCCTCCTTCTCTTGTCAGTCACTGATAACTGGTTACACTTTTACTTGACCCCCTGGTGCAATGCAACATAAAGGTGTCATAATAATGACATTATAAAAGTATGTCATAAACTGATGTGACAGCTGATGGCAGCTCATGACAGACTAGGACACATAAGACCAACGACTAGACACCGCCTTGTATTAACAGACAATGGATGAAATATGGCTGCCGTGTATCAGCTAAAAGTCATTGAGTGTCTACACGTTCAGATCTAGCAGGTCAGACCAAATTCAATTAACTATAACAAAATTATTTAACTTGTAAATTGTCAATGGGATTGGACTAGCGAACTGGGGAAATAAGTATCTGTTTCAATATGTTGTGTGGGGGGGGGGGGGGGGGGTTAATTTCTTTCTGACTAACTGCCTGCTCCAATATGCTTTAGCTACTGAAGCAAATCACAATCGACCAGTAAAATGCTTTAACTGCGCCATAAAAAAATAAGTTTGTCAACTCTATCAACATGACTGTAAAGATTTGAAGTACCTCCCTGTCCCAAAGCTGATCTGGTTCAGTCTGGCAGGCAGCTGCAGTTTGCTCTGGAGAGAGATAGATCAGTGGCGTTGGTCGGTCACGCTATAGTAAGTGTTAGTGTCTTTATGTAATTGGAAAACGGCACACTCATAAAAGAAAGGTCAGGTATGACGGACGACATCACATTCTCTCTCTCGGAAATATTATGTTCCTCTGTGATAGTCTTCACCCCTTGTTTCAATAACACCGTGTCTCATATCAGAGACACTGATGCAGGGCTTCTCCTTTCCTCTGACAGACAGATAGGGTCTCATATCAGAGACACAGTGATGTCTGGGTAACGTTTCTGTAACGTCTCGTTGATTACCGGGTAACGTTTCTTTAATGTCTTGGTGATGTCTGGGTAATTTTTCTGTAACGCCTCGGTGACGTCTGTGTAACGTTTCTGTAACGTCTCGGTGATGTCTGGGTAATGTTTCTGTAACGTCTCGGTGATGTCTGGATAACATTTCTGTAGCGTCTCGGTGATGTCTCGGTAATGTTTCTGTAACGTCTCGGTGATATCTGGGTAACGTTTCTGTAACGTCTCGGTGATGTCTGTGTAACGTTACTGTAACGTCTCGGTGATGTCTGTGTAACGTTACTGTAATGTCTCGGTGATGTCTGGGTAACGTTACTGTAACGTCTCGGTGATGTCTGTGTAACGTTTCTGTAACGTCTCGGTGATGTCTGTGTAACGTTACTGTAACGTCTCGGTGATGTCTGTGTAACGTTACAGTAATGTCTCGGTGATGTCTGGATAACGTTACTGTAACGTCTCGGTGATGTCTGGGTAACGTTTCTGTAACGTCTCTGTGATGTCTGTGTAACGTTACTGTAACGTCTCGGTGATGTCTGGGTAACGTTACTGTAACGTCTCGGTGATGTCTGTGTAACGTTTCTGTAATGTCTCGTGATGTCTGGGTAATGTTTCTGTCACGTCTCGGTGATGTCTGGGTAACGTTACTGTAACGTCTCGGTGATGTCTGTGTAACGTTTCTGTAATGTCTCGGTGATGTCTGGGTAATGTTTCTGTAACGCCTCGGTGATGTCTGGAGAAAGTTTCTGTAACGCCTCGGTGATGTCTGGGTAACGTTTCTGTAACGCCTCGGTGATGTCTGGGTAACGTTTCTGTATTGTCTCGGTGATGTCTGGGTAATGTTTCTGTAACGTCTCGGTGATGTCTGGAGAAAGTTTCTGAAACGCCTAGGTGATGTCTGCGTAACATTTCTGTAACGTCTCGGTAATGTTTGGGTAACATTTCTGTAACGTCTCAGTGATGTCTGGGTAACATTTCTGTAATGTCTCAGTGATGTCTGGGTAACATTTCTGTAATATCTGGGTAACATTTCTGTAATGTCTCAGTAATATCTGGGTAACATTTCTGTAACGTCTCAGTGATGTCTGGGTAACATTTCTGTAATGTCTCAGTGATGTCTGGGTAACATTTCTGTGACGTCTCGGTGATGTCTGTGTAACGTTACTGTAATGTCTCGGTGATGTCTGTGTAACGTTACTGTAATGTCTCGGGGATGTCTGTGTAACGTTACTGTAATGTCTCAGGGATGTCTGGGTAACGTTACTGTAATCTCTTGGTGATATCTGGGTAATGTTTCTGTCATGTCTTGGTGATGTCTGGGTAACGTTTCTGTAACGCCTCGGTGACGTCTGTGTAACATTTCTGTAACGTCTCGGTGATGTCTGGGTAATGTTTCTGTAACGTCTCGGTGATGTCTGGATAACATTTCTGTGACGTCTCGGTGATGTCTGGGTAATGTTTCTGTAACGTCTCGGTGATGTCTGTGTAACGTTTCTGTAATGTCTCGGTGATGTCTGGGTAATGTTTCTGTAACGTCTCGGTGATGTCTGGGTAATGTTTCTGTAACGCCTCGGTGATGTCTGGAGAAAGTTTCTGTAACGCCTCGGTGATGTCTGGGTAACGTTTCTGTAACGCCTCGGTGATGTCTGGGTAATGTTTCTGTAACGCCTCGGTGATGTCTGGGTAATGTTTCTGTAACGTCTCAGTGATGTCTGTGTAACGTTTCTGTAACGTCTCGGTGATGTCTGGGTAACGTTTCCGTAACGTCTCAGTGATGTCTGGGTAATGTTTCTGTAACGTCTCGGTGATGTCTGGAGAAAGTTTCTATAACGCCTCGGTGATGTCTGGGTAACATTTCTGTAACGTCTCGGTGATGTCTGGGTAACATTTCTGTAATGTCTCAGTGATGTCTGGGTAACATTTCTGTAATATCTGGGTAACGTTTCTGTAATGTCTCAGTGATGTCTGGGTAACATTTCTGTAATATCTGGGTAACATTTCTGTAATGTCTCAGTGATGTCTGTGTAACGTTACTGTAATGTCTCGGTGATGTCTGTGTAACGTTACTGTAATGTCTCGGGGATGTCTGGGTAACGTTACTGTAATGTCTCGGTGATGTCTGGTAAATGTCTTTGTAACGTCTGAGTCCGGGCCACTATCTGCCCCCCCCTGTTCCTATCTGGACTCAGAGGGAGCTCTAACACTCAATTGATTTCTTCCCCCTCAGCGGGTGTGACAGGTCAACAATGTTATGCTTCAAGGTGACATGAGATGTGCTGCTGTATGGCTTAGAGATAATCCCCATCGCCACCCACCCATCATTGCCAGTCACCCAAACAGTCCACTAATATGGACGTTCAACCATCAAATACCACCTCAGGTCAGCCAGTGGATTGACATTTAAGTCATTTAGCAGACGCTCTTATCCAGAGCGATTTACAAGTACATACATTCATACAGCCAGTGGATTGACTCATTCGAACCCTATGGAAGCACCTTTGACCTCTGCGCCACTCGGTCCCCCAAAGCTGTAAACCATGCATGCCTCTTAGGGTTTCTGGGGATGTGTCATAGGGTTCTGTCCTCCTCCATGGCAGAACCTTTATATACTCTATTCACTAGGAGAAAGAGTAGTTCCTGATCAGGTCGTGGAGGTCACAGAGGTCGCAGCCAGGCCTCATCTCATTATGCATCATATTAGCTGGAAATGAGCATCAGTTCTCCCACCCGCCCCCCTCTAGTTAAATGCCCGTGTTTTGACCTGGGCTCGGTCTCTGAAATGTGTTCACATGTGGTGTGAAATGTGTTTTGACCTGGGCTTAGTCTCTGAAATGTGTTCACATGTGGTGTGAAATGTGTTTTGACCTGGGCTCGGTCTCTGAAATATGTTCACATGTGGTGTGAAATGTGTTTTGACCTGGGCTTAGTCTCTGAAATGTGTTCACATGCGATGTGAAATGTGTTTTGACCTGGGCTCGGTCTCTGAAATGTGTCCTAACGTTGCAGCTATGGCACCGGTGTCTCTCTCCACTCCTCCTCTCTGGCTCTTTCCAGGAAACTAAGTGGTACTAATACTGTACCAGTGCAGGACACCGTTTCCTCAATTTCTGTCTCCCACGGTAACGATGTTGCAGTGACGAGGGGCGGGCCCGGACATTAATCCTGTCAGTGTCTTTGGCTCGGGGGGCCAACATCTGTTAATGCTTATAATTTAGGAGGCGCTGTGATCAGGGCCATTAAGAGTATTTTATTATTTAATTGACTGTTATTTATGTCAGACTCATTTGAGCGCTCTCTCTCTCGCTCACATATTCTCTCTCTTTGTCTATTTCTCACCCCTATGACTCACACACGCACGCACGCACGCACGCACGCACGCACACACACACACACACACACACACACGCACACACGCACACACGCACACACGCACACACGCACACACGCACACACGCACACACACACACGCACACACACAATGAAAGCCGAAGATCTCAATGGGAGGTGCATCACCTTCATTCCCCTTCTCATTTCTCTTTCTCAACTTCTCTCTCTTTCTCACTTTCTCTTTCTGTTTCACTTTTCCCAGAGGAAAACAACTGATGAGCTCGATAGGAGATAGACGAGTTTTTCATGGTCTCTTCCCTTGCTCTCTTATCCTCTCTCATTGCCCTTCTCCTGGCCTATCTGCTAATAATGTGAAGTGCTGAATGTTTTCAATTAGCACTTGAATAGTTTCCTGCAATGATTCATTTATTGACTGGACAGATAGGGCCAGTGTCTCTGGGAGGGAACCAGCAGCCGGTAGTTTGATTGGTGATAATGGACATTGTGTTGTTGTAAATTAATCTGATTGGACTATGTAGCCGTCATCAGTGGAGGAGGGGTGATGGGGATGAGGGCAGAGCTGGGGGGGGCAGGGGTTTGGTGGAGGAGGGGGGACGGGGGACGGGGAGGTCAGATCTGGGGGGACAGGGGTTCAGTGGAGGAGGGGGATGGGGATGGGGGCAGAGCTGGGGGGACAGGGGTTCAGTGGAGGAGGGGGATGGGGATGGGGGCAGAGCTGGGGGGGTAGGGGTTTGGTGGAGGAGGGGTGATGGGGGACGGGGAGGTCAGATCTGGGGGGACAGGGGTTCAGTGGAGGAGGGGGGATGGGGATGGGGGCAGAGCTGGGGGGGCAGGGGTTTGGTGGAGGAGGGGTGATGGGGACGGGGGGGGGGTCTGAGCTGGGGGGGCAGGGGTTTGGTGGAGGAGGGGTGATGGGGACGGGGGGGGGGGGGTCTGAGCTGGGGGGGCAGGGGTTTGGTGGAGGAGGGGTGATGGGGACGGGGGGGGGGTCTGAGCTGGGGGGGCAGGGGTTTGGTGGAGGAGGGGTGATGGGGACGGGGGGACGGGGGGTCTGAGCTGGGGGGGCAGGGGTTTGGTGGAGGAGGGGTGATGGGGACGGGGGACGGGGGGGTCTGAGCTGGGGGGGCAGGGGTTCAGTGGAGGAGGGGTGATGGGGACGGGGGGGGGGGTCTGAGCTGGGGTCGTTAATCGAAGGCACAGCCTCTGATGGTGTTCAGAATAACAGGAATAATAACATTCTGTGAATTTTCACCCCTGGACTAGTTTAGAAATTGACATTTGCTCGCCAGCCCTCCAAAGTAATTACCCTGTGGAAAGAATGGCTGTATGTCTGTCCACCTGTTTCAGTCTGTCTTTTACTGGAACGCGGTAGTGCGTTCCACTGGTATAATCGCAACCTGACACCAGGGTTGTGTCTAAACCTGAGCGTAGAGCTGGTTAACATTGTAGAACAGTCCCACAAGCCCCTGTTCGAGGCTTTCTTTTTGAAACTATCTTAAATCTTCCCAAGGTAATTGGGATGTTGGTGAATTTCAAAGGGAATGGTGACAGATTTGCTGTGGAAAACAATAGCTTTAATTCTTCTCTGTGTGTGTGTGTGTGCGTGCGTGTGTGTGTGTGTGTTGCGTGCGTGCGTGCGTGCGTGCGTGCGTGCGTGCGTGTGTGTGTGTGTGTGTGTGTGTGTGTGTGTGTGTGTGTGTGTGTGTGTGTGTGAAAAAGACGGTGAAGACGAATACACTGTTAATGGTCCTCCTCCTCGCTGCATCCAAAGGTCTGTTGGAATGAGCAGGTTACATGTAACATATGATGAGAATCCTGCTCTAGAAACTGGTGATATCCAACTAAAGGTCTGTTGGAATGAGCAGGTTACATGTAACATATGATGAGAATCCTGCTCTAGAAACTGGTGATATCCAACCAAAGGTCTGTTGGAATGAGCAGGTTACATGTAACATATGATGAGAATCCTGCTCTAGAAACTGGTGATATCCAACCAAAGGACCATTTTCACAACAAACCTATACCTTTCATCATTAATTGTTGTACTATTGAGCATAGCCGTGGGAAGTATTTTGGGGGTGACGGTGCTGCGATTTATGTTTGTCGTGGGGGGATGCAGAAAAGTTTTTTTTGCCTGTGCTGAAGTGGTCTATATCAGTCTGCTAATACAGGACTAGTAAAGGCCCTGTGTACTACTTTTGTAAAAAAAATATTTAAACTAAATGTATTTGAGTGTTAACCAGCATTTGAGTCTGATAATTATCTGTACATAACAGTTAATCTGATAATACTTGTAGAATATTAAAACACTTGATACAGGCCAGGTTCTCCAGTTTCCTGAAATACTTTGCAAATGCATCTTATTTCTATGTGAAAACTGAAATGGTCTTTTCATTCCTTTTCCGTTTGTGTAGATACTCTTTTCCAGAGCAACTTACAGTAGTGAGAGCACACATGTTCTTCCTGGTCCCCTGTGGGGACTTGAACCCACAACCATAGCATTGCGAAGCACAACACTTGACCAACTGAGCCACATCATCATTGTCATCACAAACCACTTGGCGTCTCAATGTACTGAATTACTGTATTGTGCGTTGTTTTATCGTCATGGCGATGGAAAGTCTACAGGTACAAACCTAGTTGACCAGCCTATGTACAATACAGCAATGCACATTCACATTATGTGGTTTGTAAAGATGGTACATTAATACCAAACAAAAAAGTAGTTGTTTGCCATGATATTTGATCAAGAAAAGTATATTATACGATGTGGATGTTTTGTGTCTTTTCCCATTACTTTGCACCTTTATGATTTGTATTTTTGAGGAGAAGGTTCTGTTCTGTCTGGATACCGTAGGAAATCACAATCACAGAGACAGAAACAAGGCAACAACTCTTACAATTCTAACTAGTGAGTCCTGCAAGATTATTTCATTATTTCTTAATTATGTTACTACCTTTTTTGCCAAACTTGAGATGATGAAATCATGTTTTTGCCCGCGCTACAGACGTTTAAATCAGTCTGCTAAAACTAGTAATGGCCCAGTGCACTACTTTTATGAAAAAAAAAACATTTTTTCAACAAATAATATATATTTTTATTATATATTTTTTAATTCAGAATTTTCAGGGGGCTATGCTTATCTTGACAGACTTATTTAAACATTATGATATTATACCACTCTGTAAGCTATAGTGAGAAAGTCCTCATGTGATACCACCAAAGAGATTACGATTTGGATGAGAGATATACTTCACCACAAACAAAAAATGCTACCAAATGCAATGGGTTGACATTGATTTAGAACTTACCTGTCGTTCACCCCCAATGAATCAATTCCTTCTTTTTCTGTAATTCAGATCACCTGAAATTGAATGAATTCCTAATTTGCTGGAATGCATCATCATGAGGTTTTCAGAGAGTTTCAGAGTAGCCCTGTAATCAATCACCCTTCTACCTATTGTCTTGTGAGATGAATTATCCGCCTTAAGTCAAGGCCGTCAGAGGCACTGTCTGTCAGGGGGGGGGGGGGGTATTTTACAGACTGACTGATTGAAGAGCACCCTGAAAGATCAATGCAGCACTTAAAGCACACGGCAAGTCAGTTTAAGAACAAAGTATTATTTACAATGACGGCCTACCCCAGCCAAACCAACCCGACGCCGGGCCAATTGTGCACTGCCCTATGGGGCTCCCGATCACAGCTAGTCAAGCCCGGGATCAATCCCGGGTCTGTAGTGAACGCCTCTAGTACTGTGATGCAGTGCCTTAGACCGCTGCGCCACTCGGTCCCCCAAAGCTGTAAACCATGCATGCCTCTTAGGGTTTCTGGGGATGTGTCATAGGGTTCTGTCCTCCTCCATGGCAGAACCTTTATATACTCTATTCACTAGGAGAAAGAGTAGTTCCTGATCAGTTCATATGGTGCTCAGTGAATAGCCACGCCAACCAGGCTTCATAGTGTTATTTTTGAGGTCTTGGCCCCTGAAGAGAGCTATATATCATAGGCGCCCAACACTTCCAGACTGCCCAACACTTCCACTCAGCCCAACACCTCCAGGCTACCCAACACCTCCAGGCTACCCAACACCTCCAGGCTACCCAACACTTCCAGACTGCCCAACACTTCCAGACTGCCCAACACTTCCACTCAGCCCAACACTTCCAGACTGCCCAACACCTCCAGGCTACCCAACACTTCCACTCAGCCCAACACCACCACTCAGCCCAACACCTCCACTCTGCCCAACACTTCCAGACTGCCCAACACCTCCAGGCTACCCAACACTTCCACTCAGCCCAACACCTCCACTCAGCCCAACACTTCCACTCAGCCCAACACCACCACTCAGCCCAACACCTCCACTCAGCCCAACACCTCCACTCAGCCCAACACTTCCACTCAGCCCAACACCACCACTCAGCCCAACACCACCACTCAGCCCAACACCTCCAGGCTACCCAACACCACCACTCAGCCCAACACCTCCACTCAGCCCAACACCACCACTCAGCCCAACACCTCCACTCAGCCCAACACCTCCACTCAGCCCAACACCTCCACTCAGCCCAACACCTCCACTCAGCCCAACACTTCCACTCAGCCCAACACTTCTACTGCCCAACACTTCCACTCAGCCCAACACCTCCACTCAGCCCAACACCTCCACTCAGCCCAACACCTCCACTCAGCCCAACACTTCCACTCAGCCCAACACTTCCAGACTGCCAAACACCTCCAGGCTGCCCAACACCTCCACTCAGCGCAACACTTCTAGACTGCCCAACACTTCCACTCAGCCCAACACCTCCACTCAGCCCAACACCTCCACTCAGCCCAACACCTCCACTCAGCCCAACACCTCCACTCAGCCCAACACCTCCAGGCTGCCCAACACCTCCAGGCTGCCCAACACCTCCACTCAGCCCAACACCTCCCCTCAGCCCAACACCTCCACTCAGTCCAACACCTCCAGGCTGCCCAACACCTCCACTCAGCCCAACACTTCCACTCAGCCCAACACTTCCAGACTGCCCAACACCTCCACTCAGCCCAACACCTCCCTTCTGCCCAATACCTCCCCTCAGCCCAACACCTCCACTCAGCCCAACACCTCCACTCAGCCCAACACCTCCACTCAGCCCAACACTTCCACTCAGCCCAACACCTCCACTCAGCCCAACACCTCCACTCAGCCCAACACCTCCACTCAGTCCAACACTTCCAGACTGCACAACACCTCCAGGCTGCCCAACACCTCCAGGCTGCCCAACACCTCCAGGCTGCCCAACACCTCCACTCAGCCCAACACCTCCCCTCAGCCCAACACCTCCACTCAGCCCAACACCTCCACTCAGCCCAACACCTCCACTCAGCCCAACACCTCCACTCAGCCCAACACCTCCACTCAGCCCAACACCTCCACTCAGCCCAGCACTTCCACTCAGCCCAACACCTCCAGGCTGCCCAACACCTCCAGGCTACCCAGCACTTCCACTCAGCCCAACACCTCCACTCAGCCCAACACTTCCAGACTGCCCAACACCTCCAGGCTGCCCAACACCTCCACTCAGCCCAACACCTCCACTCAGCCCAACACCTCCACTCAGCCCAACACCTCCACTCAGCCCAACACCTCCACTCAGCCCAACACCTCCACTCAGCCCAACACCTCCACTCAGCCCAACACCTCCAGGCTACCCAGCACTTCCACTCAGCCCAACACCTCCACTCAGCCCAACACTTCCACTCAGCCCAACATTTCCACTCAGCCCAACACTTCCAGACTGCACAACACCTCCACTCAGCCCAACACCTCCAGGCTACCCAGCACTTCCACTCAGCCCAACACTTCCACTCAGCCCAACACCTCCACTCAGCCCAACACCTCCACTCAGCCCAACACCTCCACTCAGCCCAACACTTCCACTCTGCCCAACACCTCCACTCAGCCCAACACCTCCACTCAGCCCAACACCTCCACTCAGCCCAACACCTCCACTCAGCCCAACACCTCCACTCAGCCCAACACCTCCACTCAGCCCAACACCTCCAGGCTGCCCAACACCTCCAGGCTGCCCAACACCTCCACTCAGCCCAACACCTCCCCTCAGTCCAACACCTCCAGGCTGCCCAACACCTCCACTCAGCCCAACACTTCCACTCAGCCCAACACTTCCAGACTGCCCAACACCTCCACTCAGCCCAACACCTCCCCTCTGCCCAATACCTCCCCTCAGCCCAACACCTCCACTCAGCCCAACACCTCCACTCAGCCCAACACCTCCACTCAGCCCAACACTTCCACTCAGCCCAACACCTCCACTCAGCCCAACACCTCCACTCAGTCCAACACTTCCACTCAGCCCAACACTTCCAGACTGCACAACACCTCCAGGCTGCCCAACACCTCCAGGCTGCCCAACACCTCCAGGCTGCCCAACACCTCCACTCAGCCCAACACCTCCCCTCAGCCCAACACCTCCACTCAGCCCAACACCTCCACTCAGCCCAACACCTCCACTCAGCCCAACACCTCCACTCAGCCCAACACCTCCACTCAGCCCAACACCTCCACTCAGCCCAACACCTCCACTCAGCCCAGCACTTCCACTCAGCCCAACACCTCCAGGCTGCCCAACACCTCCAGGCTACCCAGCACTTCCACTCAGCCCAACACCTCCACTCAGCCCAACACTTCCAGACTGCCCAACACCTCCAGGCTGCCCAACACCTCCACTCAGCCCAACACCTCCACTCAGCCCAACACCTCCAGGCTGCCCAACATCTCCACTCAGCCCAACACCTCCACTCAGCCCAACACCTCCACTCAGCCCAACACCTCCAGGCTACCCAGCACTTCCACTCAGCCCAACACCTCCACTCAGCCCAACACTTCCAGACTGCCCAACACCTCCAGGCTGCCCAACACCTCCACTCAGCCCAACACTTCCACTCAGCCCAACACTTCCACTCAGCCCAACACTTCCAGACTGCACAACACCTCCACTCAGCCCAACACCTCCAGGCTACCCAGCACTTCCACTCAGCCCAACACTTCCACTCAGCCCAACACCTCCACTCAGCCCAACACCTCCACTCAGCCCAACACCTCCACTCAGCCCAACACTTCCACTCTGCCCAACACCTCCACTCAGCCCAACACCTCCACTCAGCCCAACACCTCCACTCAGCCCAACACCTCCACTCAGCCCAACACTTGCACTCAGCCCAACACTTGCACTCAGCCCAACACTTCCACTCAGCCCAACACTTCCACTCAGCCCAACACCTCCACTCAGCCCAACACCTCCACTCAGCCCAACACCTCCACTCAGCCCAAAACCTCCACTCAGCCCAACACTTCCACTCAGCCCAACACTTCCACTCAGCCCAACACTTCCACTCAGCCCAACACTTCCACTCAGCCCAACACTTCCACTCAGCCCAACACTTCCACTCAGCCCAACACCTCCACTCAGCCCAACACCTCCACTCAGCCCAACACCTCCACTCAGCCCAACACTTCCACTCACCCCAACACCTCCACTCAGCCCAACACCTCCACTCAGCCCAACACCTCCACTCAGCCCAACACTTCCTCTCAGCCCAACACTTCCACTCAGCCCAACACTTCCACTCAGCCCAACACTTCCACTCAGCCCAACACTTCCACTCAGCCCAACACTTCCACTCAGCCCAACACCTCCACTCAGCCCAACACCTCCACTCAGCCCAACACCTCCACTCAGCCCAACACCTCCACTCAGCCCAACACCTCCACTCAGCCCAACACCTCCACTCAGCCCAACACTTGCACTCAGCCCAACACTTCCACTCAGCCCAACACTTCCACTCAGCCCAACACTTCCACTCAGCCCAACACCTCCACTCAGCCCAACACCTCCACTCAGCCCAACACCTCCACTCAGCCCAACACCTCCACTCAGCCCAAAACCTCCACTCAGCCCAACACTTCCACTCAGCCCAACACTTCCACTCAGCCCAACACTTCCACTCAGCCCAACACCTCCACTCAGCCCAACACCTCCACTCAGCCCAACACCTCCACTCAGCCCAACACCTCCACTCAGCCCAACACCTCCACTCAGCCCAACACCTCCACTCAGCCCATTGCCTCATGGTCATCAAAGCAAATAAATAACAAGAGCTTCCTGGGCTTTTCTTTGAACAAGGTGGGGGTTTTTCTCGCGGCTTACTAGTAATGTTGGACAACAATGGCTGCTTTGAAAGTGGAAGCGCTGGATGACTCATCCATTTATCACGAGCGGCCGGTACATGCTTTTAACTGAAGACGTACAGGCAAGCAATTACAGACGCCTACAGACGTGATGTATTCTCAAAAACAATGTTAATGACGCTAAGAGACAACACACACACACACACACACACACACACACACACACACACACACACACACACACACACACTGGTGTTGGTGAAAATTCATAATTCATCTACCTAGCTGAGAATGTTGTTACACTTTACAGTATTAGTACACAAAGCAGTTCATTCCAGGTCACTAATGTACTGTATAGTCTGCTGATGAAAATAAGGGTTCATTTAAAAAGTTTTCTCCTAATTAAAGTGTTTACCTAAGGATTCATATTCAGGTTGAATCAGACACACACCATTACATTTCACCAACAGGACGCTTCATTGGATATTTGGTATTGGACGCTGGGGTAGCATTGCACTCAATAGCAAAACAAACCAGAAAGACAGAGAGACTTTACTCTACAAAACACATTAAACCAAGAGATAAACTAGAGCACTATCCACACATAACAGTACGACAAGACCTCAGTACGACAGGCCCTCAGTACGCCAAGCCCTCAGTACGACAGGCCCTCAGTACGACAAGCTCTCAATACGCCAAGCCCTCAGTACAACAAGCCCTCAGTACAACAAGCCCTCAGTACAACAAGCCCTCAGTACGACAGGCCCTCAGTACAACAAGCCCTCAGTACAACAAGCCCTCAGTACGACAGGCCCTCAGTACAACAAGCCCTCAGTACAACAAGCCCTCAGTACGACAAGCCCTCAGTACGCCAAGCCCTCAGTACGCCAAGCCCTCAGTACGCCAAGCCCTCAGTACAACAAGCCCTCAGTACGCCAAGCCCTCAGTACGACAAGCCCTCAGTACGCCAAGCCCTCAGTACAACAAGCCCTCAGTACGCCAAGCCCTCAGTACAACAAGCCCTCAGTACAACAAGCCCTCAGTACAACAAGCTCTCAATACAACAAGCCCTCAGTACAACAAGCCCTCAGTACAACAAGCCCTCAGTACGACAGGCCCTCAGTACGCCAAGCCCTCAGTACGCCAAGCCCTCAGTACGCCAAGCCCTCAGTACAACAAGCCCTCAGTACGACAAGCCCTCAGTACAACAAGCCCTCAGTACGACAAGCCCTCAGTACAACAAGCCCTCAGTACGACAAGCCCTCTTAGGACCGCAGGCTAATGGCAAACTGTTTTATTTCACCTGTATTTAACCAGGTAGGCAAGTTGAGAACAAGTTCTCATTTACAACTGCGACCTGGCCAAGATAAAGCAAAGCAGTGCGACACAGACAACAACACAGAGTTACACGTGGAATAAACAATAATCAAGTCAATGACACAGTAAAAAAAAAAAAAAGTCTATATACAGTGTGTGCAAAAGGCATGAGGAGGTAGGCAATAAATAGGCCATTGTAGCGAAGAATTACAATTTAGCAGATTAACACTGTGGTGATAAATGAGCAGATGATGATGTGCAAGTAGAGATACTGGTGTGCAAAAGACCAGAAAAGTTAATAAAAACAGTATGGGGATGAGGTAGGTAGATTGGGTGGGCTATTTACAGATGGGCTATGTACAGCTGCAGCGATCGGTTAGCTGCTCAGATAGCTGATGTTTAAAGTTGGTGAGGGAAATAAAAGTCTCCAGCTTCAGCGATTTTTGCAATTCGTTCCAGTCACTGGCAGCCAAATGAGGTGTTGGCTTTGATCAGTGAGATATACCTGCTGGAACATGTGCTACAGGTGGGTGTTGTTATCATGACCAGTGAACTGAGATAAGGCGGAGCTTTACCTAGTATAGACTTATAGATGACCTGGAGCCAATTGGTCTGGCAATGAATATGTAGAGAGGGCCAGCCGACTAGAGCATACAGGTCTCAGTGGTGGGTGGTGAAGGTGATTTGGTAACAAAACGGATGGCACTGTGATAGTGTAACGGCAGCCTTCCTCCTCTTCTTCTGAAGAGGAGGTGTAGCGGGGATCGGACCATCAACATGTTTAATAAAAGACGATAAACGTGAACACTACACAAATACAAAATAACAAACGTGGCAAAACCGAAACAGTCCTATCTGGTGCAGAGAACACAAAGACAGAAGACAACCGCCCACAAACCCCAACACAAAACAAGCTACCTAAATATGGTTCCCAATCAGAGACAATGACTAACACCTGCCTCTGATTGAGAACCATATCAGGCCATACATAGAAACGGACAAACTAGACACACAACATAGAATGCCCACCCAGGTCACGTCCTGACCAACACTAAAACAAAGAAAACGCAAAAGAAATATGGTCAGAACGTGACAGATAGACTGCATCCAGTTTGCTGAGTAGAGTATTGGAAGCTATTTTGTAGATGACATCGCCGAAGTCGAGGATCGGCTGAATAGTCAGTTTTACTAGGGTAAGTTTGGCGGTGTGAGTGAAGGAGGCTTTGTTGTGAAATAGAAAGCCGATTCTAGATTTGATTTTGGATTGGAGATGTTTAATATGAGTCTGGAAGGAAAGTTTACAGTCTAGCCAGACACCTAGGTATTTATAGTTGTCCACATATTCTAGTTCAGAACCGTCCAGGGTGATGATGCTAGTCGGGCGGGGTGCGGGCAGCGAACGGTTGAAAAGCATGCATTTGGTTTTACTAGTGTTTAAGAGCAGTTAGAGGCCACGGAAGGAGTGTTGTATGGCATTGAAGCTTGTTTTGAGGTTAGTTAGCACAGTGTGCAAGGAAGGGCCAGATGTATACAGAATGGTGTCGTCTGCGTTGAGGTGGATTAGAGTCACTAGCAGCAAGAGCAACATCATTGATATATACAGAGAAAAGAGTCGGCCCGAGAATTGAACCCTGTGGGACCCCCATAGAGACTGCTAGAGGTCCGGACAACATGCCCTCCGATTTGACACACTGAACTCTGTCTGCAAAGTAGTTGGTGAACCAGGCGAGGCAGTCATTAGAGAAACCAAGGCTATTGAGTCTGCCAATAAGAATACGGTGATTGACAGAGTCGAAAGCCTTGGCCAGGTCGATGAAGATGGCTGCACAGTACTGTCTCTTATCGATGGCGGTTATGATATCGTTTAGTACCTTGAGCGTGGCTGAGGTGCATCCGTGACCGGCTCGGAAACCTGATTGCATAGCGGAGAAGGTACGGTGGGATTCGAAATGGTCAGTGATCTGTTTATTAAATTGGCTTTCAAAGACATTTGAGAGGCAGGGCAGGATAGATATAGGTCTAGGGTGTCTCCCCCTTTGAAGAGGGGGATGACCACGGTAGCTTTCCAATCTTTAGGGATCTCGGACGATACGAAAGAGAGGTTGAACAGGCTGGTAGTAGGGGCTGCAACAATGGCGGTGGATAGTTTTATAAAGAGAGGGTAAAGATTGTCTATCCCAGCTGATTTGTACGGGTCCAGGTTTTGCAGTTCTTTCAGAACATCTGCTATCTGGATTTGGATGAAGGAGAAGGTGGGGAGGCTCGGGCGAGTAGCTGCGAGGAGGGCGGAGCTGTTGGCCGGGGTTGGAGTAGCCAGGAGGAAGGCATGGCCAGCCGTAGAGAAATGTTTATTAAAATGTTTGATTATCATGGATTTATCGTTGGTGACCGTGTTACCTAGCCTCAGTTCAGTGGGCAGCTGGGAGGAGGTGCTCTTGTTCTCCATGGACTTTACAGTGTCCCAAAACCTTTTGGAGTTAGAGCTACAGGATGCAAATTTCTGCTTGAAAAATCTAGCCTTTGCTTTCCTGACTGACTGCGTGTATTTGTTCTTGACTTCCCTGAACAGTTGCATATCGCGGGGACTATTAGATGCTATTTCAGTCCTCCACAGGATTTTTGTGCTGGTCAAGGGCAGTCAAGTCTGGAGCAACCCAAGGGCTATATCTGTTCTTAGTTCTACATTTTTTTGAAAGGGGCATGCTTATCTAAGATGGTGAGGAAATTACTTTTAAAGAACGACCAGGCATCCTCGACTGACGGGATGAGGTCAATATCCTTCCAGGATACCCGGACCAGGTCGATTAGAAAGGCCTGCTCACAGAAGTGTTTTAGGGAGCGTTTGACAGCGATGAGGGGTGAGGGGTATAGCAGATACAGGCAATGAGGCAGTGATCGCTGAGATCCTGATTGAAAACAGCAGAGGTGTATTTGGAGGGCAAGTTGGTCAGGATAATGCCTATGAGGGTGCCCATGTTTACGGATGTAGGGTTGTACCTGGTAGGTTCCTTGATGATTTGTGTGAGATTGAGGGCATCTAGCTTAGATTGTAGGACTACCGTGGTGTTAAGCATATCCCAGTTTAGGTCACCTAACAGAACGAACTCTGAAGCTAGATGGGGAGCGATTAATTCACATACGGTGTCCAGGGCACAGCTGGGAGCGGAGGGGGGTCGGTACAAAAAAAAGTCTCTCAACAGTGAGACTTTTTTCTGGAGAGATTCATTTAAAAAATTTGAAGTTCGAACTATTTGGGTATAGACCTGGAAAGTATGACAGAACTTTGCAGGCTATCTCTGCAGTAGATTGCAACTCCTCCCCCTTTGGCAGTTCTATCTTAACGGAAAATGTTGTAGTTGGGTATGGAAATCTCAGAATTTTTGGTGGCCTTCGTAAGACAGGATTCAGACACGGCAAGGACATCAGGGTTGGCGGAGTGTGCTAAAGCAGTGAGTAAAACAAACTTAGGGAGGAGGCTTCTGATGTTACCATGCATGAAACCTTTTTCATCACAGAAGTCAACAAATGAGGGTGCCTGAGGACATGCAGGGCCTGGGTTTACCTCCACATCACCCGAGGAACAGAGGAGGAGTAGGATGAGGGTACGGCTAAAGGCTATCAGAACTGGTCGTCTAGAGCGTTGGTAGTCGCTACTACGCTAGCACGCGGGAGACACAGCATTTAAAGTCAGCAGCCCGGGGCTAGTAGAAGCGTCTGCGCCAACGTCCGACGGAAGCTGGTTGAAGGCACGGCTGATGGAGTATTCGTCGGCAGACCAGTCGTGGGTGCCGTGTCGACAAAGGATCCAAGCCAGATGGCGAAAGAGGTATTGTAGTTGTAGTAATTTAGTTTGCTAGCCGGGAGATGCGCCTGGCTCACGGCTAAGGATCCGGTGGAGTAGTGGATTCTTTGGGTGGAGTCCGGGTGAACATCTGGGTAGGCCTAGAGGTGGGCCTCAGGGATAGCTTCGGTACTAGGTCACTCGGTGGCAGCTAGCTAGCTGTGAAGATCAGGAGTAATGGTCCAGGGCTCACGGCAGGAATCCGGCGTTGCAGTGGAGAAAACAGTCCGATACTGGTAGGCTGGCGAGTATTATCCAGACAAAAAAAGGGGCTGGTATCTGCGCAGAAGGAAAAGGCCGCTAGCAGTGGCTAACAATGACTAAATAGCTTGTAGCTAATTAGCTGGTTAGCTTCTGATGGCTAGGTGGTTCTGGCTATAAGGTCTAAAGAAAATAATAGTGGTTCCGTACCACATTGGGTGAGGCAGGTTACCGGAAGGTGTAATTGAATTAAAATGGAAAAGAGATTGAAAGTGCCTTTTAGCACTCAGATCACGGTGAACTTGTTAAATGGGGGAAAGAGTGGCTGTTAAAATGCAGTGGACCTGTGAAACTTCCAGCGTCTCTTGGAACAAAGGTAATCCTCTGTCCAGAGGCAGTTGAAACACAGGCTTACAGGTGACTCTACTTTTCTCATCTGCTAATTTGTTTGAAAAGTGCAAATCAAAACAATGTGGAATAATTTACAGGGAAAAGTACAATGTTCACCTCCATTCTTGCTGTCCTCTTATCCCCCCCACCTCCTCTCTATCCTGGCTTGTTAGCCCAGTGTGCGTTACAGATCCCTCTCTCTCTCAAGCTCCCTCCACTCTGATTTAGAGCTAGTTAATATTTTTTCCCTCCTGAAAAATTCACATAGTGGGCTCCCGGTTGGTTTTGCTGTTTTGAACTTTGTCAGGGAGCAGTTTAGGACGCCACAGCCAGTTTTATCCCCCTCCACTCCAACAGACATATGGCGTTTCCATAACGATCCTCTTTCATTCAGTTATTCAATCAGTCTTCTTTAATTCCAATGTGGGGGCCGTTTTCCGTTTTCCAATGTGGGGGCGTAACCTTTGCTTTAAGATATCAACCTCTTAACTCACAAACTCACCCGTTATATCCCGTTATATCCCGTTATATCCCATTATATCCCGTTATATCCCATTATATCAGGATGGGACTAGCGTTTGAAGAGGGATTTGAGCGGTGTGAGAGGGGGGGGGGGGCGGGGGGGGGGTGTTTTGATATGTTTTGATGTGGATGGATGTGTTTTGAGGTGGATGGACGTGTTTTGATGTACATGGATGTGTTTTGAGGTGGATGGATGTGTTTTGAGGTGGATGGATGTGTTTTGAGGTGGATAGATGTGTTTTGAGGTGGATGGATGTGTTTTGATGTAGATGGATGTGTTTTGAGGTGGATGGATGTGTTTTGAGGTGGATGGATGTGTTTTGAGGTGGATGGATGTGTTTTGAGGTGGATGGATGTGTTTTGATGTAGATGGATGTGTTTTGAGGTGGATGGATGTGTTTTGAGGTGGATGGATGTGTTTTGATGTAGATGGATGTGTTTTGAGGTGGATGGATGTGTTTTGAGGTGGATGGATGTGTTTTGATGTAGATGGATGTGTTTTGAGGTGGATGGACGTGTTTTGACGTCCTTGTTGTGAGTGAGCCACCTCCTCTCCCTCTGATGCAGCCATTAAAACTTTGTTTGTTAGATAGCGACTTAAAAGACAGCTGTCCAATTTGCTTCTCTTTGTTGTCGTGATAACACAAGCAGTGATTTTATTTCTGATTGCATACCAGATGGTTAGATTGCAGGGCATGACGTGTCAGTCTCTTGTTTTCGTTCAGCTGAGCCTATCCATATCAACATAATGATACGGCTCTCATGACATGAGTTTCCATGAGTTTCCACAGGGAGGGAGGGAGGGAGGGAGGGAGGGAGGGAGACTATCCTGGTCACTTTCCTGGTCACTACCCCTGTTCTGACTGGGCGACAGTAAGGGTTTGTTAATAATAGACAGTATGTAATTTAGGGCTCTCCAACCCTGTTCCTGGAGAGATACCCTCCTGTAGGTTTTAACTCCAACCCTGTTCCTGGAGAGATACCCTCCTGTAGGTTTTAACTCCAACCCTGTTCCTGGAGAGATACCCTCCTGTAGGTTTTAACTCCAACCCTGTTCCTGGAGAGATACCCTCCTGTAGGTTTTAACTCCAACCCTGTTCCTGGAGAGATACCCTCCTGTAGGTTTTAACTCCAACCCTGTTCCTGGAGAGATACCCTCCTGTAGGTTTTAACTCCAACCCTGTTCCTGGAGAGATACCCTCCTGTAGGTTTTAACTCCAACCCTTAATCTAACGCACCTGATTCTAATAATTAGATGGTTTGATAAACTGAATCAGGTTAGTTACGACTGGAGTTGGAGAGAAATTCTACAGTACGGTAGTTCTCCAGGAACAGGGTTGGAGAGCCCTGATGTAGACGGTGTGTTTGGGATAGTGAGAGTTTGTGTATTAGGTACCTAATGGTGTGTGTGGCAGGTTAACGGTTTTTCATCATGAATCTTGTTCTAGAGGTAGCTCTAGCTGGCACAGCCACAAAGTCATACAATATGATTTTAAACCTAACCTTTTTCTTTTTTTTACCCCCTTTTTCTTCCCAATATCGTGGTATCCAATTGTTAGTAATTACTATCTTGTCTCATCTCTACAACTCCCGTACGGGCTCGGGAGAGACGAAGGTCGAAAGCCATGCGTCCTCCGAAACACAACCCAACCTAGCCGCACTGCTTCTTAACACAGCGCGCATCCAACCCGGAAGCCAGCCGCACCAATAACCGTAACCACACTGTTAATCCTAATGCTTAACTCTGTTTTTAAATGAAGACCAAAAAGCTAGACAATTTTTTTTTCTTTGCAGCTGGCCCATCGAGCAGAAATTGCTCATTTCTGCCTCAAGGACAAGACTCATCTCATGAAACGTCAACCTGCGTGTGAGAGGGAAAGGGGGGGGGGGGGGGGGGGGGGTGAATTACTGTAACATGAAGGGAGTGAGAGAGCTAGAGAAAAACGTTTGTTGCCATGGTGCTTTAAGAGAAAAAGTCAAAGCAGAAGTGGATAGCCACATTAAAGTATTATTCAGCGACACACAAGCAATTCAGCACCATGGACAGTGGCTGCTGCATGGTTTTGATTGGTTCCTGGCTGCAGGAGGAGGCGGGACTAGCCCATATATGTTTAAAGGAAGGAAAGAAAAATCTCAACAGTCTAAGGTCTTCTCCTTTCCTTGTCTGTTATGTCAGTGCAGAGATGAAGGAAAGGAGACAAGTAGAGGGAGCAACTTCAGACAACTGAGATGTACCCCACCCCCCCATCATGACAGAGGACAGAGGACATTAATTAACACATATGGGAACACCGATTAGGAGTGATCGATTGACTTTTAATGAGCTGTATGTTCAGTACCAAATGTCCTGTTCGGCCTAAATCTAACTTGGACTTGACAACATGGAAGGATCTATATGGCCAATCAAATAATATTGAGGAAAGGCATATTGTTTTGCAGCACAATGGATTTGTTTTTTTCCCGCTGTGCTCTCCTCCTCTGAATCTCCCTCCTTTGTCTCTCGTTCTCCCACACAGCCTCGTTGGACCTCGGGGGTTGTGAGAGGACATTACAGAGAGCGTCCACCTTAATACTTTCCCTCGTGGTTTCTTCTTCTTCTCCTTTTTAATTGATTGCTAGACTAGTCTTGCTAAGTGGATGGAAGCCCTGTGAACATATTAGAATCATTCATGTAGATCTAGCAGGACTTCCAATTACCTCTCCTTCCCAACACAGCACGCCTCGCTAATGATTTATAAGCCACCAGGATATTTGGTTTTGTAAACTGAATTCAATGAAGTCCCCTCGCAACTAAAAAAAACCTTTGAAATGTGATATGATATTCAAACAGAAAGCACATGTTCACTGGCTTCGTAGTCTTTTAGACGCAGGGTGTTTTGTCTCTGTAGGTAAATAGAGTTTATTTATCTAGGCTTACGTTTCGTAACTCAATGGTGTATTTTCTTTTACGTCAAACAACTTCACAAAGATGCATGGAGGCAGTCGAGGCCAGTGTATTTACTAATCTGATATTGCTGAGTGGGATCTGCTTACTCTCTCTCTCTCTTCTTCTTCACTCTCTCTCTCTCTCTTTTCTCTCTCCCTCTCTCTTCTTCACTCTCTCTCTCTCCTTCTCTCTCTCTCTCTCTCTCTCTTCTTCTCTTCTCTCTCTCTCTTCTTCTCTCTCTCTCTCTTCTTCACTCTCTCTCTCTCTCTCTCTCTCTCTACTCTCTCTCTACTCTCTCTTCTTCTCTTCTCTCTCTCTCTTCTTCTCTCTCTCTCTCTCCTTCACTCTCTCTCTCTTCTCTCTATCTCTCTCTCCTTCACTCTCTCTCTCTCTCTCTCTCTGCCTCTCTCTCTCTTCTTCTCTCTCTCTCTCTCTTCTTCCCTCTCTCTCTCTCTTCTTCCCTCTCTCTCCTTCTCTCTCTCCCTCTCTCTTCTTCACTCTCTCTCTCCTTCTCTCTCCCTCTCTCTCTCTTCTTCTCTTCTCCCTCTCTCTTCTTCTCTCTCTCTCTCTCTTCTTCTCTCTCTCTCTCTCTTCTTCCCTCTCTCTCTCTCTTCTTCCCTCTCTCTCCTTCTCTCTCCCTCTCTCTCTCTTCTTCTCTTCTCCCTCTCTCTTCTTCTCTCTCTCTCTCTCTTCTTCTCTTCTCCCTCTCTCTTCTTCTCTCTCTCTCTCTCTTCTTCTCTCTCTCTCTCTCTCTTCTTCACTCTCTCTCTCTCTCTCTCTACTCTCTCTCTTCTCTCTATCTCTCTCTCCTTCACTCTCTCTCTCTCCTTCACTCTCTCATTCTATATTCCAGCTGTTGAGACAGCTTCCCGTAATTTCTGACTGAATCAACATGAACACATCAGTAGATTCCGCACTTTAATTGAAGAGTTAATCACCATCCAAATACTACTTCAGATACTGAATGAAACATTCATAAACGTACAATCACACATTTATAATAACATATTGATATTATATGCCATTTAGCTTTTAACTAAAGTGACTTTACAGTCATCTGTTATAGTTTTTTTTTCTTATAGGTGGCTCTGGGAATCAGACGTACAATTGAACCCAACTGAAGGAAGAGTTTAGAAATGGTTGGCTGGGTGGTTTTATTATGCAGTATGCATAGACATAATATCAAGCCAATGCAAGGTGAAACTACGAGTGGACAGATTTCTTTTCCCTGAGGCATAGAAGATTATCATTCATACAGTACAGTCGGTGTCTACTGTTTCAGACTGATATGGTTTCAGTGGGTGTCATTAGCTAGCCCTGATCTGGCACCCAGACAGAATATCACTTCTGTAGTGTCAGTCTGTCTCACACAGCTCCAGGCGCTAATAACAGAGATCCTGTTTTATCTCCTCATGGCGGTGTGTGTGTGTTAAATAAAATAAAATTGTATTTGCCACATGCTCCGAATACAACAAGTGTAGACTTTATCGTGAAATGCTCACTTTTAAGTCCTTTCCCAACACTGAAGAGTTAAAAAGTTCACAGATAAAAACAAAACATAGAAACACAATAAATAACGATAATCAGGCTTTATTCAAGGAGTACCAGTACTGAGTCAATGTGCAGAGGTACCAGGTAGTAATGAGGCTATATACAAGGAGTACCAGTACAGAGTCAATGTGCTGGGGTACCAGGTAGTAATGAGACTATATACAAGGAGTACCAGTACTGAGTCAATGTGCAGAGGTACCAGGTAGTAATGAGGCTATATACAAGGAGTACCAGTACTGAGTCAATGTGCAGAGGTACCAGGTAGTAATGAGGCTATATACAAGGAGTAACAGTACTGAGTCAATGTGCAGGGGTACCAGGTAGTAATGAGGCTATATACAAGGAGTACCAGTACTGAGTCAATGTGCAGAGGTACCAGGTAGTAATGAGGCTATATACAAGGAGTACCAGTACAGAGTCAATGTGCTGGGGTACCAGGTAGTAATGAGGCTATATACAAGGAGTACTAGTACTGAGTCAATGTGCAGGTGTACCAGGTAGTAATGAGGCTATATACAAGGAGTACCAGTACTGAGTCAATGTGCTGGGGTACCAGGTAGTAATGAGGCTATATACAAGGAGTACCAGTACTGAGTCAATGTGCTGGGGTACCAGGTAGTAATGAGGCTATATACAAGGAGTACTAGTACTGAGTCAATGTGCAGGTGTACCAGGTAGTAATGAGGCTATATACAAGGAGTACCAGTACTGAGTCAATGTGCTGGGGTACCAGGTAGTAATGAGGCTATATACAAGGAGTACCAGTACTGAGTCAATGTGCAGGGGTACCAGGTAGTAATGAGGCTATATACAAGGAGTACCAGTACAGAGTCAATGTGCTGGGGTACCAGGTAGTAATGAGGCTATATACAAGGAGTACTAGTACTGAGTCAATGTGCAGGTGTACCAGGTAGTAATGAGGCTATATACAAGGAGTACCAGTACTGAGTCAATGTGCTGGGGTACCAGGTAGTAATGAGGCTATATACAAGGAGTACCAGTACTGAGTCAATGTGCTGGGGTACCAGGTAGTAATGAGGCTATATACAAGGAGTACTAGTACTGAGTCAATGTGCAGGTGTACCAGGTAGTAATGAGGCTATATACAAGGAGTACCAGTACTGAGTCAATGTGCTGGGGTACCAGGTAGTAATGAGGCTATATACAAGGAGTACCAGTACTGAGTCAATGTGCAGAGGTACCAGGTAGTAATGAGGCTATATACAAGGAGTACCAGTACTGAGTCAATGTGCAGGGGTACCAGGTACTTGTGGTAATTTAGGTAATATGTACCTGTAGGTAGGGGTAAAGTGACTCGGAAATCAGAATAGATAATAAACAGAGTAGCAGCAGCGTGTGTGTGTGTGTGTGTGTGTGTGTGTGTGTGTGTGTGTGTGTGTGTGTGTGAGTGTGTGTGTGTGTGTGTGTGTGTGTGTGTGTGTGTGTGTGTGTGTGTGTGTGTGTGTGTGTGTGTGTGTGTGTGCGCGCATAGAGCCAGTGCCAGAGTGTTAGTGCAGTCTCCAGTACCACTAGTCGTGCGGTAGTAGAGTGAACAGTCTATGGCTTGGTTGGCTGGGAGTCTTTGAAAATATCCTCGGCCTTCCTTTGACAAATGGTGATGCAGCCATTCAAGGTGCTCTCGATGGTGCAGCTGTTGTACTTTTTTAGGTTCCGAGGGGCCCAATCTTTTCAACCTCCTGAGGGGGAAGAGGTGCTGTCAGGTGCATGTGTGTGTGTGTGTATGGAAACATAAACAATATTTATCTCCACAAACACTGATAGTTCTATGCCCTTGTCTCTGTATTTGTGAATGTTTACAGCATATTGTATGCAGATGATACGTGAGCAGTCTTTCTCTTTTACGGTAGATAGTGAGATGCATTAGTCACTCATTACCAGCCTCATCTTTAGTCAACATGTCCAACTCAATCCCCAGTCCAGCTCAGACCAGCCCAGACCAGTTGAGACCAGCCCAGACCAGACCAGCTCAGACCAGCCCAGCCCATTCTAGCTCAGTCCAGCCCAGCTCAGTCCAGCTCAGTCCAGCCCAGCTCAGACCAGACCAGCTCAGACCAGCCCAGACCAGACCAGCTCAGACCAGCTCAGACCAGCCCAGACCAGACCAGACCAGCTCAGACCAGCTCAGACCAGCTCAGACCAACCTAGCCCAGCTCAGACCAGCCCAGACCAGCTCAGACCAGCCCAGCTCAGACCAGCCCAGACCAGACCAGCCCCACCTAGGAGCCAGTTGTCAGGCCATCGTGTCATGTCTGATTGAACCACCTACAGTGCCACCGAGGGCCTCTGGACCCTCTCAGAGTCCCCTCTCTGACCCCCTGAACTGGCCTATAACAGTCCTGTCAAGGGGCTCCTCTAACCCGCCCGACGACAGTGTGACAGAGCTGTAATAACGTCACATTGTGATTGGCTAACGAGTGGCGACTGATCAGAGTGCCTCTCAATCAAAGTGCTCTCTTCTAGTGAGCTTTTTTGAGGAGAGTTGATTGAAGCTGGAGGTCAATGAGACATGGACTGTTCAGTGCAGGCAAATGTTAGAATACTGGTTATGACAGGTGATAGGAATTTTTAATATTTTTTCACAAGTCAAGCGTTAAAATGCGACTACTTTTCCTATTTAACAGTTAGTTGATGCAATTATTTTATATAAACACGTGAGGGAATAACATTTTTGGGGGTGTAATAATGTAGGGCTCGCGAGTGGCGCAGTGGTCTAAGGCACTGCATTTCAGTGCTAGAGGCGTCACTACAGACACCTTGGTTTGAATCCAGGCTGTATCACAACCAGGCCGTGATTGGGGGATCCCATAGGGCGGTGCACAATTGGCCCAGTGTTGTCTGTGTTTGGCCGGGGGGGTAGGCTGTCATTGTAAGTAAGAATTTCTCTTTCTCACTCTTTTTTAATTTAATAGTTAGCAGCTGTTGTGGTTAGAGTGGTGTGTGTTCGAGGGTCAGTGCTGTCTCCTGCAGCAGATGAGATTAGAGATGAAAGACGTGGACAGTAAGAGTCATAATTCCCCCCCCCCCCCCCCCCCCCACACTGGTTCTTGTCTGGTTCTTGTCTCCCTTCACGAGGCTGCTCCTCAGTGGGGGGGGTCTCACTCTCCAGCCAGACACCTGGTATACGCCGAGCCTTGTGCCAGCCTGCCGGGCCTAGTGCCAAACTGCCGGGCCTTGTGCCAGCCTGCTGGGCATGGCAGGGAGCGAACACTGGACTTGGTGGGCACTCACTGGGCAGCGGTTGGTACACCCCCTCCAAAATATTCAGTTATTTCAAAACAGTGAAAAACTTCCAGAGAAATTTTGTTATGTTGGGATTTCTAATTGATTTAATCAATAATAGGCTAATTTGGGTGGTATGGTGACTGAAAACACAGAGGTGGGAGGATGACTGAAAACACAGAGGTGGGAGGATGACTGAAAACACAGAGGTGGGAGGATGACTGAAAACACAGAGGTGGGAGGATGACTGAAAACACAGAGGTGGGAGGATGACTGAAAACACAGAGGTGGGATGATGACTGAAAACACAGAGGTGGGATGATGACTGAAAACACAGAGGTGGGATGATGACTGAAAACACAGAGGTGGGATGATGACTGAAAACAAAGAGGTGGGATGATGACTGAAAACACAGAGGTGGGATGATGACTGAAAGCACAGAGGTGGGATGATGACTGAAAGCACAGAGGTGGGAGGATGACTGAAAGCACAGAGGTGGGAGGATGACTGAAAGCACAGAGGTGGGATGATGACTGAAAACACAGAGGTGGGATGATGACTGAAAACACAGAGGTGGGATGATGACTGAAAACACAGAGGTGGCATGATGACTGAAAACACAGAGGTGGGATGATGACTGAAAGCACAGAGGTGGGAGGATGACTGAAAGCACAGAGGTGGGAGGATGACTGAAAGCACAGAGGTGGGAGGATGACTGAAAACACAGAGGTGGCATGATGACTGAAAACACAGAGGTGGGATGATGACTGAAAACACAGAGGTGGGATGATGACTGAAAACACAGAAGTGGGAGGATGACTGAAAACACAGAGGCGGGACGGTGACTGAAAGCACAGAGGCGGGACGGTGACTGAAAGCACAGAGGCGGGACGGTGACTGAAAGCACAGAGGCGGGACGGTGACTGAAAGCACATAGGCGGGACGATGACTGAAAGCACATAGGCGGGACGGTGACTGAAAGCACAGAGGCGGGACGGTGACTCAAAGCACAGAGGCGCGGCGATGACTGAAAGCACAGAGGCGCGACGGTGACTGAAAGCACAGAGGCGGGACGATGACTGAAAGCCTTATTTGAACTGTCATCTGTCCAAGCAAAAGCTGCAAAGTTGATCATTTCTGTCATACGTCGATTATTTTTACACATTCTGAAAAAATGCTTTATCTGCTTCCAAAAATCCTGCTTCAGCAAAACAGAGATGCTTCCAAAGAAGTGCTGTCACATCTATACCTACCATCTGTTATTGGAGCTGGTGTCAGCACCTCAAAGGACACGCACACACGCACGCACGCACGCACGCACGCACGCACGCACACACACACACACACACACACACACACACACACACACACACACACACACACACACACACACACACACTGTCTGTCTCTCCCCTTCCTCTGTGCATCAGTGATGGACGTAGAGTAGCACAGGAGAGTGACAGGATGGTTGTGTTGGAGGAGCAGACAGACAGACATGCAGGCTTGCAGACAGACAGACAGACAGACCGACAGACAGACAGACAGACACGCCTACAGACACAGAGACCAACAGACAGACAGTGAGAGAGACAGGCAGACAGACAGACAGGCAGGCAGACAGACAGACATGCAGACAGACAGACAGACAGACAGACAGACAGACAGACAGTGAGCGAGACATACAGACATGCAGACAGACACAGAGACAGACACAGCCAGCCACAGAGGCAGACAGGCAGGAAGACAGAGACAGACACAGAGACAGACACAGAGACAGACACAGAGACAGACACAGAGACAGACACAGCCAGACAGACAGCCAGACAGCCAGACAGACAGACAGACAGACAGACAGACAGACAGACAGACAGACAGACAGACAGACAGACAGAGAGCGAGCGAGAGAGAGAGACAGACACAGACAGACAGACAGAGGCAGACAGACAGACAGACAGACAGACAGACAGACAGTGAGCGAGACAGACATACAGACATGCAGACAGACACAGAGACAGACACAGCCAGCCACAGAGGCAGACAGGCAGGCAGACAGACACAGAGGCAGGCAGACAGACACAGAGGCAGACAGACAGACAGACAGGTAGACAGACAGACAGACAGACAGACAGAAAGAAAGGGAGAGAGAGACAGACACAGACAGACAGAGGCAGACAGACAGACAGACAGACAGACAGACAGACAAAGGCAGGCAGGCAGGCAGACAGAGGCAGACAGACGGACAGCGAGAGAGACAGACAGACTTACAGAGAGGCAGACAGACACAGACAGACAGGCAGACACAGACAGACAGGCAGACACAGACAGACATGCAGACAGACAGACATGCAGACAGACAGACATGCAGACAGACACATAGACAGACAGACACATAGACAGACAGACAGGCAGGCAGACAGGCACGGAGACAGACACAGAGACAGACAGGCAGGCAGGCAGACAGACACAGATACAGACAGGTAGACAGACATAGAGACAGACACCGAGAGAGACAGACAAACATGCATACAGACAGACAGACAGGCAGACAGTCAGAGACAGACAGATAGAGAGACAGACTGACAGTCACAGAGACAGGCAGACAGGCAGGCAGAGAGACAGGCAGACATGCAGGCAGAGACAGGCACAGAGACATGCAGGCAGAGACAGGCACAGAGACAGGCAGGCAGAGACAGGCACAGAGACAGGCAGACAGGCAGACAGGCAGACAGGCAGTCAGAGACAGGCACAGAGACAGGCACAGAGACAGACAGACAGGCAGGCAGAGACAGGCACAGAGACAGGCAGACAGGCAGGCAGACAGGCAGTCAGAGACAGGCACAGAGACAGGCAGACAGGCAGGCAGAGACAGGCAGAGAAACAGGCAGAGACAGGCAGGCAGAGATAGGCACAGAGATAGGCACAGAGACAGGCACAGATACATGCACAGAGACAGGCACAGAGACAGGCAGAGTCAGGCACAGAGACAGGTAGACAGACAGCGAGAGGGACAGGCACAGAGACAGACACAGAGACAGACAGCCAGGCAGACAGGCAGGCAGACAGACACAGAGACATGCACAGAGACAGTCAGACAGACATGCAGACAGACACAGAGACAGTCAGACAGGCATAGAGGCAGGCAGAGACAGGCACAGAGACAGACCGTGTGATTTAGACTGTGGTCCCCTCCATGCTCGGTGGGGGAGATGCTGACACTCTCTTATCTCTCCAGGCAGATGGAAGGAGGTGGACGTGTCTCTCACACGCTCTCTGCATGCTGTTCCGCCGTCACTGACCACCAGAAACTGCATTTCTCTCTACTTAAAGCAACACTCTTAAAATGAGGTCAGGATGATGTCAGGAATATAAAGATTCAATACTTCAGACTTTTAGTTTGCTTCTTCTGAGAGATAGAATGTGATAGATGTCTCATTACCAAACCTCTAAGCATCCTCTCTCTGCTGAATTGGGATCCTCTCACCTCATCAGTCTTCAAATTGTTGGTTGTTGGTAAAACTAAAGTATTTACCTCTAGAAGTTTGAGAACTGGGTCGTTCCTCTTAGAGGTGACAGTGTGTTGAGGTCGTTGTGAGAGTGAGCTCTCTCTCTGCTGTGCCTTGAGTGACACTTAACTAGGGGAACTGTGAGTGCCCACATGGCCCGTTGCTAATGGTGTACGTCTCCTCAGACCTCTAACCCTCCACACACACACACACACACACACACACACACACACACACACACACACACACACACACACACACACACACACACACACACCTACACACACACCTACACACACACCTACACACACACACACACACCTACACACACACACACACACACACACATACATACACATACACATACACATTCACATACACACACACACTGAGTGAACAAAACATTAGGAACACCTGCACTTTTCATGGCATAGACCAGGGGTACTCCAGTACTATTGGAAAAGGTTCAGTCACACACATTTCCTAGGTGGCAAAGGTTCCGTATGGATATTCGCCCCATTATGCCATGGAGCGAAGGGAAA
This sequence comes from Salvelinus fontinalis, assembly GCF_029448725.1. NCBI lineage: Eukaryota > Metazoa > Chordata > Actinopteri > Salmoniformes > Salmonidae > Salvelinus > Salvelinus fontinalis. Next base: position 24,832,340 of record NC_074689.1, read on the forward strand.
CTGTAGCAGTTTTAAAGCTCATTTCTTGCAATTCTACAAATGTTCTGTGTCTTATGTGTGTTCACATGATACCAGGAGTCAAATCCCGACCGAATTCCTAGAAATGTTTCATATTGACTGGTTCGTATTGACCCTGTTCTGGGTCCGGATGGATAATTTAATCCATCTTTGTGGTAACAAACCCCCACCTTGTCACCAACGCGACTCCAAACTTGAATCATAGAATTCACCTGGATTCACCTGATCAGTCTGGATCCCGACCCAGAACAGGGTCAATACGGACCACGGGATTCACCTGGTCAGTCCCCTTTTTTGTGGGGGGGGGGGGGGGGGTCACCGCAGTCCGTATTGAACCTGTTCTGGGTCGGGATCCAGACTGACCAGGTGAATCCAGGTTAATTCTATGATCCCTTATTGATGTCACTTGTTAATTCCTCTTCAATCAGTGTAGATGAAGGGGAGGAGACAGGTTAAAGAAGGATTTTTAAGCCTTGAGACATGGTTTGTGTATGTGTTCCATTTAGAGGGTGAATGGGCAAGACAAAACATTTAAAGACCTTAGAACGGGGTACGGTAGTAGGTGCCAGGCGTACCAGTTTGTGTCAATAACTGCAATGCTGCTGGGTTTTTCACGCTCAACAGTTTCCCATGTGTATCAAGAATGGTCCACCACCCAAAGGACATCCAGTCAACTTGACACAACTGTGGGAAGCATTGGAGCCAACATGGGCCAGCATGGCAACAATCACCAGGACGATGCCAAGGGACGAGGGCCCCTTGATATATTTTTATGTGATTTTGGTCGGAAGTCGGCGTGTTGTGTGTTATTATAATCGTCCCTGGTGACCACTGGCAAATCACTGATGCCTCATTTCTCTTTGATGTCTCTCCTTGAATTTGAAAGTTTGAGACAATACTATATTGATCCCCTTGTTAGAGATTTAATCTCTCATTCATTTAGTCATGGAGATAAGATTCATTCAGCTGCTTTTCCTTTCATTCCGTCCAAATGCTCATTAGGCAACGACTCTGTTTGTTTTTTGGGGGGTTTTGCCAACGCCCAGGCAGGCTGAGTTCTATCAGCCCGATTCAAAGTGATTGCGCTCCTCGTCCAAACGAGTGGTAGCTACAGCCCATCTCCTGATCCGGCGGTCTTCAGAGAGGGGTTTAACCAGCCTGCCAATGTGTCTGTGTACAGAGACGCTTCTGAGGAAAAACACAGTGTTCTGAATAGAGAAGCATAGTGTTGATCTGAGCCTCTCAGGGAGTTTGGAGACTTCAGCTCTTTCGGGCGCTGCTTTTAAACTTATTTTCCACCTCATCAAAGCTCTGTTTTGGTCTTGGGATGTGCTGCTCTGTATTCTACCTGCCTAGGTGTCTCTTCCAATCCAGCGGATCGTCTGTGGATCCCACACAGCTGTAACTCACTCCAGGGGAACCCTTCACTCCTGGAGCCTCGATCTGTAACGAGTGGGAAGTACTTGATCATTACAGTGTCACATGGGATAATGATGGAGTGCCAGTCCTTAATTCAACTCCCGCATGATGCAGATAGGAGGTCCTAGTGAGATCAATGCCCGAAACTCGCCTGGCCTCAGCCAGACTGAACACGTGGTTAGCGTAGTTAGCTAACAATGTGGCTAGGAGGCAGGCTACATCAGAGCTAAATTCTAACCCTTATCTTTGTCCCAGAACCAGGCCCCATAGGGTTCTCTTGAGATGGGGGGAAAACGCATTGCACTCATTCCAAACAGTCAAAAGGCATGGCCAGATGCAGAGAGGGGGCTTGTCCAGTTGTGGATGAGAGAAAAAAATTATGACGATGAGTTCTCGCCTCTCTTAAAAAAAACATCCACGCCAATGACATTTGGCCAATCTGTAGTTGGCCCACTTTTTGGGAGAGAGCTATTTCCCCCCTCTATTAAATGCCAGCCTCTCACCCTGTGGTAATCTAAGTCTGCATCCTGCCAGTTAATTACAGTAAGACTGCTGCTCAGCTCCAGTGATCTGACTGGGTTCCACACTCCACCGCTTTCTCCTCCTCCTCCTCCTCCTCTCTCTCTCCCCTCCTCCTCTCTCTACACACTCCTCCTCCTCCTCCTCCTCCTCCTCCTCTCTCCTCCTCCTCTCTACACACTCCTCCTCCTCCTCCTCTCTCTCTCTACACACTCCTCCTACTCTCTCTACACACTCCTCCTCCTCTCTCTACACACTCCTCCTCCTCTCTCTACACACTCCTCCTCCTCTCTACACACTCCTCCTCCTCTCTCTACACACTCCTCCTCCTCTCTACACACTCCTCCTCCTCTCTCTACACACTCCTCCTCCCCTCTCTACACACTCCTCCTCCTCTCTCTACACACTCCTCCTCCTCTCTCTACACACTCCTCCTCCTCCTCTCTCTACACACTCCTCCTCCTCCTCTCTCTACACACTCCCCCTCCTCTCTCTCCTCCTCTTCCTCCCCTCTCTCACAACACTCCACCTCCTACTCCTCCTCTCTCTCTCTCCACACTCCTCCTCCTCCTCTCTCACCACACTCCTCTTCCTCCCCTCTCTCCACACTCCTCCTCCTCTCCCTCCACACTACTCCTCCTCCTCTCTCTCTCTCCTCCTCCTCCTGTCTCTACACACTCGTCCTCCTCCTCTCTAACCACACTCCTCTTCCTCCCCTCTCTCTCCACACTCCTCCTCTCTCTACACACTCCCCCTCTTTCTCTCCTCCTCTTCCTCCCCTCTCTCACCACACTCCTCTTCCTCCCCTCTCTCTCCACACTCCTCACCCTCCTCTCTCTCCACACTCCTCACCCTCCTCTCTCTCCTCCTACTCTCCTCTCTCACCCCACTCCTCCTCCTCCTCCTCTCTCCACACTCCCCCTCCTCTCTCTCCTCCTCTTCCTCCCCTCTCACCACACTCCTCCTCCTCCCCTCTCTCCACACTCCTCCTCCTCCCCTCTCTCCACACTCCTCCTCCTCTCTCTCCATACCCCCTTCTCTCCTCCTCCTCCTCCTCCTCCTCCTCCTCCTCCTCCTCCTCCTCCTCCTCCTCCTCCTCCTCCTCCTCTCTCACCACACTCCTCTTCCTCCCCTCTCTCTCCACACTCCTCCTCCTCCTCTCTCTCCACACTCCCCCTCCTCTCTCTCCTCCTTTTCCTCTCCTCTCTCACCACACTCCTCCTCCTCCTCTCTCTCCACACTCCCCCTCCTCTCTCTCCTCCTCTTCCTCCCCTCTCTCTCCACACTCCTACTACTCCTCTCTCTTTGCACTCCTCCTCCTACTCTCTCACCACACTCCTCCTCCTCCTCTCTCTCCACACTCCCCCTCCTCTCTCTCCTCCTCTTCCTCCCCTCTCTCTCCACACTCCTCCTACTCCTCTCTCTTCGCACTCCTCCTCCTACTCTCTCACCACACTCCTCCTCCTCCCCTCTCTCCACACTCCTCCTCCTCCTCTCTCCACACTCCTCCTCCTCCCCTCTCTCCACACTCCTCCTCCTCCTCTCTCTCCACACTCCTCATCCTCATCTCTCTCCACACTCCTCTTCCTCCTCCTCTCTCTCCACACTCCTCCTCCTCCACTCTCTCCACACTTCTCCTCCTCCCCTCTCTCCACACTCCTCCTCCTCCTCTCTCTCCACACTCCTCATCCTCCCCTCTCTCCACACTCCTCTTCCTCCTCCTCTCTCTCCACACTCCTCCTCCTCCCCTTTCTCCACACTCCTCCTCCTCACCTCTCTTGACACTACTCTTCCTCCCCTCTCTCTCCACACTCCTCCTCCTCCCCTCTCTCCACACTCCTCCTCCTCCCCTCTCTCCACACTCATCTTCCTCCCCTCTCTCTCCACACCCCTCCTCCACCTCTCTCTCCACACTCCCCCTCCTCTCTCTCCTCCTCTTCCTCCTCCTCTCTCTACACACTCCCCCTCCTCTCTCTCCTCCTCTTCCTCCCTTCTCTCACCACACTCCTCTTCCTCCCCTCTCTCTCCACACTCCTCTTCCTCCTCTCTCTCCACACTCCCCCTCCTCTCTCTCCTCCTCTTCCTCCCATCTCTCACCACACTCCACCTCCTACTCCTCCTCTCTCTCTCTCCACACTCCTCCTCCTCCTCTCTCACCACACTCCTCTTCCTCCCCTCTCTCCACACTCCTCCTCCTCTCCCTCCACACTACTCCTCCTCCTCTCTCTCTCTCCTCCTCCTCCTGTCTCTACACACTCGTCCTCCTCCTCTCTAACCACACTCCTCTTCCTCCCCTCTCTCTCCACACTCCTCCTCTCTCTACACACTCCCCCTCTTTCTCTCCTCCTCTTCCTCCCCTCTCTCACCACACTCCTCTTCCTCCCCTCTCTCTCCACACTCCTCACCCTCCTCTCTCTCCACACTCCCCCTCCTCTCTCTCCTCCTACTCTCCTCTCTCACCACACTCCTCCTCCTCCTCCTCCTCTCTCCACACTCCCCCTCCTCTCTCTCCTCCTTTTCCTCCCATCTCTCACCACACTCCTCCTCCTCCCCTCTCTCCACACTCCTCCTCCTCCCCTCTCTCCACACTCCTCCTCCTCTCTCTCCATACCCCCTTCTCTCCTCCTCCTCCTCCTCCTCCTCCTCCTCCTCTCTCACCACACTCCTCTTCCTCCCCTCTCTCTCCACACTCCTCCTCCTCCTCTCTCTCCACACTCCCCCTCCTCTCTCTCCTCCTCTTTCTCTCCTCTCTCACCACACTCCTCCTCCTCCTCTCTCTCCACACTCCCCCTCCTCTCTCTCCTCCTCTTCCTCCCCTCTCTCTCCACACTCCTCCTACTCCTCTCTCTTCACACTCCTCCTCCTACTCTCTCACCACACTCCTCCTCCTCCCCTCTCTCCACACTCCTCCTCCTCCCCTCTCTCCACACTCCTCCTCCTCCTCTCTCTCCACACTCCTCATCCTCATCTCTCTCCACACTCCTCTTCTTCCTCCTCTCTCTCCACACTCCTCCTCCTCCCCTCTCTCCACACTTCTCCTCCTCCCCTCTCTCCACACTCCTCCTCCTCCTCTCTCTCCACACTCCTCATCCTCCCCTCTCTCCACACTCCTCTTCCTCCTCCTCTCTCTCCACACTCCTCCTCCTCTCCTTTCTCCACACTCCTCCTCCTCACCTCTCTCGACACTACTCTTCCTCCCCTCTCTCTCCACACTCCTCCTCCTCCCCTCTCTCCACACTCCTCCTCCTCCCCTCTCTCCACACTCATCTTCCTTCCCTCTCTCTCCACACCCCTCCTCCACCTCTCTCTCCACACTCCCCCTCCTCTCTCTCCTCCTCTTCCTTCCCTCTCTCCACACTCCTCCTCCTCCTCTCTCTCCACACTCCTCCTCCTACTCTCTCACCACACTCCTCCTCCTCCCCTCTCTCCACACTCCTCCTCCTCTCTCACCACACTCCTCATCCTCCCCTCTCACCACACTCCTCCTCCTCCCCTCTCTCCACACTCCTCCTCCTCTCTTACCACACTCCTCATCCTCCCCTCTCTCCACACTCCTCCTCCTCTCTCTCCATACCCCCCTCTCTCCTCCTCCTCCTCCTCTCTCACCACACTCTTCTTCCTCCCCTCTCTCACTACACTCACCATCCTCTCTTCTCCTCCCCCTCCTCCTCTCCTCCACACTTCTCCTCCTCTCTCTCCAAGTCCCTCCTCCCCTCTCTCCACACTCCTCCTCCTCACCTCTCTCCACACTCCGCCTCCCCTCTCTCCACATTCATCCTCTCTTCTCCCTCCTCTACCTCCTATCTCTCCACACTCTCCTCTCTCACCTACTCTTCCTCTCTCTCCACTCTCCTCCTCCTCCTCCTTCTCTCTCCACATTCCTCCTCTCCTCTCTCTCCTCTACCTCCTCTCTCTCCACACTCCTCATCCTCACCTCTCTCCACACCGCCTCCCCTCTCTCCACATTCATCCTCTCCTCTCCCTCCTCTACCTCCTATCTCTCCACACTCCTCCTCCTCCCCTCTCTCCACACTCCTCCTCCCCTCTCTCCACACTCCTCCTCCTCTCTGTCCTCCTCCTCTCTGTCCTCCTCCACTCTCCTCCTGTCTCTCAACACTCCTCCCCCTCCACTCTCTCCAAACTCCTCCTCCTCCTCCCCCTCTCTTCCTCCTCTTCCTCTCTCTCTACACTCATCCCCGTCTCTCTCCACACTCCTCCTCCTCAATCCATCTCTTTCTCCTCCTCTCTCTATCTCCACACTCTTCTCACTCCTCCTCCTCTCCTTTTTCTCCTCTTTCCTCTCCTCCCCCTCCCCTCTCTCATATATCTCCTGGAGCTGATCTAAGGCTAGAGGCACTGTGCACTCAGCATACTGAAGAGCAACTCTCCTTCTCTCCACCCCTCAGTACTGTATTTCTCTCTCTTCTCTCTCCACCCCTCAGTACTGTATTTCAGTCTCTCTTCTCTCTCCACCCCTCAGTACTGTATTTCTCTCTCTCTCTTCTCTCTCCACCCCTCAGTACTGTATTTCAGTCTCTCTTCTCTCTCCACCCCTCAGTACTGTATTCCACTCTCTCTTCTCTCTCCACCCCTCAGTACTGTATTTCTCTCTCTTCTCTCTCCACCCCGCAGTACTGTATTTCTCTCTCTCTCCACCCCTCAGTACTGTATTTCTCTCTCTCTCCAACCCTCAGTACTGTATTTCTCTCTCTCTCCAACCCTCAGTACTGTATTTCTCTCTCTCTCTTCTCTCTCCACCCCTCAGTACTGTATTTCTCTCTCTCTCTCCAACCCTCGGTACTGTATTTCAGTCTCTCTTCTCTCTCCACCCCTCAGTACTGTATTTCTCTCTCTCCTCCTCTTCCTCTCCTCTCTCACCACACTCCTCCTCCTCCTCTCTCTCCACACTCCCCCTCCTCTCTCTCCTCCTCTTCCTCCCCTCTCTCTCCACACTCCTCCTCCTCTCTCTCTACACTCCTCCTCCTACTCTCTCACCACACTCCTCCTCCTCCCCTCTCTCCACACTCCTCCTCCGCCTCTCTCTCCACACTCCTCATCCTCCCCTCTCACCACACTCCTCCTCCTCCTCTCTCTCCACACTCCCCCTCCTCATCCTCCCCTCTCTCCACACTCCACCTCCTCTCTCTCCATACCCCCCTCTCTCCTCCTCCTCCTCCTCTCTCACCACACTCTTCTTCCTCCCCTCTCTCACTACACTCACCATCCTCTCTCCTCCTCCTCCTCCTCCTCTCCTCCACACTTCTCCTCCTCTCTCTCCAAACTCCTCCTCCCCTCTCGCCACACTCCTCCTCCCCTCTCTCCACACTCCTCCTCCTCTCTCTCCATACCCCCCTCTCTCCTCCTCCTCCTCCTCTCTCACCACACTCTTCTTCCTCCCCTCTCTCACTACACTCACCATCCTCTCTTCTCCTCCCCCTCCTCCTCTTCTCCACACTTCTCCTCATCTCTCTCCAAACTCCTCCTCCCCTCTCGCCACACTCCTACTCCTCTCTCTCCACATTCCTCCTCCTCTCTCTCCACACTCCTCCTCCTCTCTCTATTTCTCCTCCTCCTCCTCCTCCTCCTCCTCCTCCTCCTCCCACTCCTCCCTCTCCACACTCTCCTCTCTCTCCTACTCTTCCTCTCTCTCCACACTCTTCCTCCTCCCCAATCATCTCCTTCTCCTCCTCTCTCTTTCTCCACTCTCTCCTCTCTCCTCCTCCTCCTCCTCTCTCCACATTCCTCCTCCCCTCTCTCTCCTCTACCTCCTCTCTCTCCACACTCCTCCTCCTCACCTCTCTCCACACTCCGCCTCCCCTCTCTCCACATTCATCCTCTCTTCTCCCTCCTCTACCTCCTATCTCTCCACACTCTCCTCTCTCTCCTACTCTTCCTCTCTCTCCACTCTCCTCCTCCTCCTCCTCCTCTCTCCACATTCCTCCTCTCCTCTCTCTCCTCTACCTCCTCTCTCTCCACACTCCTCATCCTCACCTCTCTCCACACCGCCTCCCCTCTCTCCACATTCATCCTCTCCTCTCCCTCCTCTACCTCCTATCTCTCCACACTCCTCCTCCTCCCCTCTCTCCACACTCCTCCTCCCCTCTCTCCACACTCCTCCTCCTCTCTGTCCTCCTCCTCTCTGTCCTCCTCCACTCTCCTCCTGTCTCTCAACACTCCTCCCCTCCACTCTCTCCAAACTCCTCCTCCTCCTCCCCCTCTCTTCCTCCTCTTCCTCTCTCTCTACACTCATCCCCGTCTCTCTCCACACTCCTCCTCCTCAATCCATCTCTTTCTCCTCCTCTCTCTGTCTCCACACTCTTCTCACTCCTCCTCCTCTCCTTTCTCTCCTCTTTCTTCTCCTCCCCCTCCCCTCTCTCATATCTCTCCTGGAGCTGATCTACGGCTAGAGGCACTGTGCACTCAGCATACTGAAGAGCAACTCTCCCTCTCTCCACCCCTCAGTACTGTATTTCAGTCTCTCTTCTCTCTCCAACACTCAGTACTGTATTTCTCTCTCTCTCTCTTCTCTCTCCACCCCTCAGTACTGTATTTCTCTCTCTTCTCTCTCCAACCCTCAGTACTGTATTTCTCTCTCTCTCCACCCCTCAGTACTGTATTTCAGTCTCTCTTCTCTCTCCAACCCTCAGTACTGTATTTCTCTCTCTCTCTTCTCTCTCCACCCCTCAGTACTGTATTTCTCTCTCTCTCTCCAACCCTCGGTACTGTATTTCAGTCTCTCTTCTCTCTCCACCCCTCAGTACTGTATTTCTCTCTCTCCTCCTCTTCCTCTCCTCTCTCACCACACTCCTCCTCCTCCTCTCTCTCCACACTCCCCCTCCTCTCTCTCCTCCTCTTCCTCCCCTCTCTCTCCACACTCCTCCTCCTCTCTCTCTACACTCCTCCTCCTACTCTCTCACCACACTCCTCCTCCTCCCCTCTCTCCACACTCCTCCTCCGCCTCTCTCTCCACACTCCTCATCCTCCCCTCTCACCACACTCCTCCTCCTCCTCTCTCTCCACACTCCCCCTCCTCATCCTCCCCTCTCTCCACACTCCACCTCCTCTCTCTCCATACCCCCCTCTCTCCTCCTCCTCCTCCTCTCTCACCACACTCTTCTTCCTCCCCTCTCTCACTACACTCACCATCCTCTCTCCTCCTCCTCCTCCTCCTCCTCTCCTCCACACTTCTCCTCCTCTCTCTCCAAACTCCTCCTCCCCTCTCGCCACACTCCTCCTCCCCTCTCTCCACACTCCTCCTCCTCTCTCTCCATACCCCCCTCTCTCCTCCTCCTCCTCCTCTCTCACCACACTCTTCTTCCTCCCCTCTCTCACTACACTCACCATCCTCTCTTCTCCTCCCCCTCCTCCTCTTCTCCACACTTCTCCTCATCTCTCTCCAAACTCCTCCTCCCCTCTCGCCACACTCCTACTCCTCTCTCTCCACATTCCTCCTCCTCTCTCTCCACACTCCTCCTCCTCTCTCTATTTCTCCTCCTCCTCCTCCTCCTCCTCCTCCTCCTCCTCTCTCACCACACTCTTCTTCCTCCCCTTTCTCCACACTCCTCCCTCTCCACACTCTCCTCTCTCTCCTACTCTTCCTCTCTCTCCACACTCTTCCTCCTCCCCAATCATCTCCTTCTCCTCCTCTCTCTTTCTCCACTCTCTCCTCTCTCCTCCTCCTCCTCCTCTCTCCACATTCCTCCTCCCCTCTCTCTCCTCTACCTCCTCTCTCTCCACACTCCTCCTCCTCACCTCTCTCCACACTCCGCCTCCCCTCTCTCCACATTCATCCTCTCTTCTCCCTCCTCTACCTCCTATCTCTCCACACTCTCCTCTCTCTCCTACTCTTCCTCTCTCTCCACTCTCCTCCTCCTCCTCCTCCTCTCTCCACAGTCCTCCTCTCCTCTCTCTCCTCTACCTCCTCTCTCTCCACACTCCTCATCCTCACCTCTCTCCACACCGCCTCCCCTCTCTCCACATTCATCCTCTCCTCTCCCTCCTCTACCTCCTATCTCTCCACACTCCTCCTCCTCCCCTCTCTCCACACTCCTCCTCCCCTCTCTCCACACTCCTCCTCCTCTCTGTCCTCCTCCTCTCTGTCCTCCTCCACTCTCCTCCTGTCTCTCAACACTCCTCCCCTCCACTCTCTCCAAACTCCTCCTCCTCCTCCCCCTCTCTTCCTCCTCTTCCTCTCTCTCTACACTCATCCCCGTCTCTCTCCACACTCCTCCTCCTCAATCCATCTCTTTCTCCTCCTCTCTCTGTCTCCACACTCTTCTCACTCCTCCTCCTCTCCTTTCTCTCCTCTTTCTTCTCCTCCCCCTCCCCTCTCTCATATCTCTCCTGGAGCTGATCTACGGCTAGAGGCACTGTGCACTCAGCATACTGAAGAGCAACTCTCTCTCTCTCCACCCCTCAGTACTGTATTTCAGTCTCTCTTCTCTCTCCACCCCTCAGTACTGTATTTCTCTCTCTTCTCTCTCCACCCCTCAGTACTGTATTTCTCTCTCTCTCCACCCCTCAGGACTGTATTTCTCTCTCTTCTCTCTCCACCCCTCAGTACTGTATTTCAGTCTCTCTTCTCTCTCCACCCCTCAGTACTGTATTTCAGTCTCTCTTCTCTCTCCACCCCTCAGTACTGTATTTCTCTCTCTCTCCACCCCTCAGTACTTTATTTCTCTCTCTTCTCTCTCCACCCCTCAGTACTGTATTTCAGTCTCTCTTCTCTCTCCACCCCTCAGTACTGTATTTCAGTCTCTCTTCTCTCTCCACCCCTCAGTACTGTATTTCTCTCTCTTCTCTCTCCACCCCTCAGTACTGTTTTTCTCTCTCTCTCCACCCCTCAGTACTGTTTTTCTCTCTCTCTCCACCCCTCAGTACTGTATTTCTCTCTCTTCTCTCTCCACCCCTCAGTACTGTTTTTCTCTCTCTCTCCACCCCTCAGTACTGTATTTCTCTCTCTCTCCACCCCTCAGTACTGTATTTCTCTCTCTCTCCACCCCTCAGTACTGTATTTCTCTCTCTCTCCACCCCTCAGTACTGTATTCCACTCTCTCTCTCTCTCCACACCTCAGTACTGTATTCCACTCTCTCTTCTCTCTCCACCCCTCAGTACTACGATCTCCTCTCCTTACCTCTCCTCTCCTGACCCTGTCATAAATCTCTGTCTGAAAATCCAAACTCAACCCAGAGTCACTTTAGAAAATGCTTCAACATGTTTTTAAGTGCAGTACAGGAGGATGGCATCTCAAACCAGTCACGTTGGTCTGGAGTGCTCAGTGTCCGCCTCTTTGCCCTAACCTTTACTCTCCATTTGCTGTCCTTTTTGAGTGATTGACATCCTGGCTCTCTCCAGCCAATTGAAATGGCAGGTTGGGAGAGTTAGAGAGGCTCTATGAGGCCTGGACATCCTCAGAGGGAGGTGTCCCTCTGCTGTCAGAACCATTGTAGCGCTCATCTGTATCAGTCAGCATCATCACTTCACCCATCCATCAGCTAATCAGTACTGTATGTAGCCTGCTGCATATCAGAGTCACGCCTCAGTGCAGCCAAATATACTGGAACTCGCTTACCTCTACCCCCAAAGCATTTCATGAGGAAATATGTGCTGGTCGTCTCAAGCACTGTTCGATATCGGTTCAGATTTGTTACATTTATCATGTTGAGTCTCAGGTAGTTGCTTTCCCCTTGAAACAGTCTCTTCTGTCCTTGTCACTGATGTTCTTAAAATTATTGACATGGCAGATTCAGACAAGTTTGTGCTAGTACACGTAATTATATTACCCGAACTCCGACAGTAAATCTAAACCCGTCTGAACAGAGCTTAACTTGTAACAAAATAATGACTCCTTCTTCTCTGATACCAAAGTATTCCTCCTCTTCCTCCGTACCAAAGAATTACTCCTCCTCCTACGTACCAAAGGATTACTCCTCCTCTTACGTACCAAAGAATTACTCCTCCTCTTTACCAAAGAATTACTCCTCCTCCTACGTACCACAGAATTAATCCTTCTCCTACGTACCAAATAATTACTCCTCCTCCTACGTACCAAAGTATTACTCCTCCTCCGTACCAAAAAATTACTCCTCCTCCTCCGTACCAAAGTCTTACTCCTCCTCCTCCGTACCAAATAATTACTCCTCCTCCTTACCAAAGAATTACTCCTCCTCCTCCATACCAAAAAATTACTCCTCCTCCTCCATACCAAACAATTACTCCTCCTCCTTACCAAAGTATTACTACTCCTCCTCCGTACCAAAGTATTACTCATCCTCCATTCCAAAGTATTACTCCTCCTCCTCCTTATCAAAGTATTACTCCTCCTCCTCCTTATCAAAGTAATACTCATCATCCATACCAAAGTATTACTCCTCCTCCTCCTTACCAAAGTATTACTCATCCTCCTCCTTATCAAAGTATTACTCATTTTCCTTAACAAAGTATTACTCCTCCTCCTCTGTACCAAAACATTTATCCTCCTCCTCCATACCAAAGTATTGCTCCTCCTCATCCCTACCAAAGTATTACTCCTCCTCCTCCGTACCAAAGTATTACTCCTCCTCCGTATCAAAGTATTACTCCTCCTCCTCCGTACCAAAGTATTACTCCTCCTCCTCTGTACCAAAACATTTATCCTCCTCCTCCATACCAAAGTATTACTCCTCCTCATCCCTACCAAAGTATTACTCCTCCTCCTCCGTACCAAAGTATTACTCCTCCTGCTCCGTACCAAATAATTACTCCTGTACCAAAGTATTACCCCTCCTCGTATGTACCAAAGTATTGCTCCTCTTCCTACGTACCAAAGTTGCCACCTAAAGTTTGGGATTCGGGACTTTGGGATTCGGGACATTCTATTATTCTTTTAGCACTTTTCAGATTGACTCCCACGACTGGTGGGTAGCAATTGAATCACCAGAGTACTGGGCTCCTGTAACACTTGACCCCCTCCCGTTCCTCTCCACTGGTCCCGATTCCCCCTTCAGGACCTATGTTTCCTCCACGGAGATCCAATCAGATTGTGCTGTGACTTCTCATCGTGGCCCCAGAGATGTTGTTTTTTCTTTTATTCTTGAACTAATTTAGATTAACCCCCACAAACACTGACTCTATCTATATCTCCTCCCCTTCTACTGACAGAATATCTAATGACAGCACCTTCTGCCTTTTAATGTCCCTCTTTCATTTGGCCACTGCAATTACTGTACATCTCTAAGTGTAATCTCATTTGGCAATTAGCAGTGTCTACTTTGGCGTTCCCCGTCCACGCTCAGCGCCTGGCACGGTGTCCCTGGATGCCACCAGCAGCTGGAACTGTCTGCAAGTCTAATCGTGTGTAGGGAGCCCATGCCGATAAAAGCTGTGCCATTTTCCCAGGCAGACTTTTTAGGTGGCATCCAGTCAGACTCCAACGTCCACTCTTATTCGCTTTAAGCTCTCAGTTTGGTACTTACATGTATTGTTTACTATGACGCAACGCTTACACTTCCAAGATTTTCTGTGTGCAGTTTTCAAATCACATCCTCACGTTGTAAGTTAATTGGGTTATTCGGCTTCAACGACTTCGTCCCAGCAACTCCTCCCTCCAGGTGACCCGCTGTTGTCAGGAGAACATGAACACACGTGTTGGGCCTTCGCCGGCTGGCCCCTCTCGCCTCCCGGTCACCCTTCGTGGTCTCCCAACCATTGAGATAATCCCCCTTTTCCCCCAGCGCTGCTGTTCGTCATCTTATCATTACTGCTGCTGTCCTACTGTTATAACATTCCACTGGGAAGAAACTGGTAGAATCAAAGTTGTTTCCACGTCATTTCAACCCCAAGAATCTATGTGATGACATTGAATCAACGTGGAAAACTGATTTGGATTTGAAAAAAGTCATCAACGTCAAGGGCATTTCGTATTTTTTTCACCCAACTTTTAACCTAAATCCAATGACATGGTGACCTTTTTAATTGTTGATTTCACGTTGAATACACCTTAGTTTACAACTCAACCAAATGTAAATCAAAACTAGACGTTGAGCTCACGTCTGTACCCAGTAGGATGGCTGTCAACAAACAGGACCTGGCCAATGGTTTGGACTGATTATCCACCGGCTAGTCAGGTGTTCTGCTAGGTCTATAATGTTTCATGCAAAGCATAACACTCACTTTCATATGAGTACATGATCTGTCAAGGTGTACAGTATGTCATCAGGAGATACATACGTATCCACATTTCTACAATACTGACAGACATGAGTTTAGAGTCATTATGTACACAATTGGCAGTCGTCATTCATTCAGATTTCACCTCGTCTTTATTCTTTACATAATACCGGCTTCTGGTTCCATAAGACTGACTTATCATCAAGTTTTATCTTCACGTCTTACCATCAAGTCTTATCATCAAGTCTTATCATCAAGTTTTATCATCAAGTCTTACCATCAAGTCTTATCATCAAGTTTTATCATCAAGTCTTATCATCAAGTCTTATCATCAAGTCTTATCAAGTTTTATCATCACGTCTTACCATCAAGTCTTATCATCAAGTTTTACCATCAAGTCTTATCATCAAGTCTTATCATCAAGTCTTATCAAGTTTTATCATCACGTCTTACCATCAAGTCTTATCATCAAGTTTTACCATCAAGTCTTATCATCAAGTTTTATCATTAAGTCTTATCATCAAGTTTTATCATCAAGTCTTATCATCAAGTTTTCTCATTAAGTCTTATCATCAAGTCTTATCAAGTTTTATCATCACGTCTTACCATCAAGTCTTATCATCAAGTTTTACCATCAAGTCTTATCATCAAGTTTTATCATTAAGTCTTATCATCAAGTCTTATCATCAAGTTTTCTCATTAAGTCTTATCATCAAGTCTTATCAAGTTTTATCATCACGTCTTACCATCAAGTCTTATCATCAAGTTTTACCATCAAGTCTTATCATCAAGTTTTATCATTAAGTCTTATCATCAAGTTTTATCATCAAGTCTTATCATCAAGTTTTCTCATTAAGTTTTCTCATTAAGTCTCATCATCAAGTCTTATCATCAAGTCTTATCATCAAGTCTTATCAAGTTGTATCATCAAATCGTATCAAGTATAACCTAGTATGACTGTGCTGTTGTTGTTGTCTCTGGTCTAGCGTCTGAGCAGATTTCCTTTCCAATTTCACAGCAGTTGGTCTGGAGAGATGTGGCTGTACCCACGGAGACCAAGACTACTACATAAGGGGAGTAGGAGTGAGTCCAGACTAGTGATGGAAATTGTACATTATTTCACTATTCACATAACATCATTACATTTCTTGGGATATCGGGATAGTCCCCCCCCCCCCCCCCCCCCCCAAGAAAAAAAAATTATACTGCTCTTGACCAATCAGAATGATGCAAATGCACATGGCAGAGGTAAACAGAAGACATGCTGCTCTTCATCTGGTAGTTTTCGGCTAAAAGCAACATTGAAAGAGAATTCAGATTTTCGCCATGATAGAACTGACTCTGGTGTGATTTCCATTGATCTGTGTCAGGTCTTGTGAAAACTGTAGATACGCACCTGTAATTACTATTTGAAGTGTGCAGTAGCATTCAAAAGTTTAGACACACCTACTCATTCAAGGATTTGTCTTTATTTTTACTATTTTCTACAATGTAAAATAATAGTGAATAATATCAAAACTATGAAATAACACAAATGGAGTCACGGAGTAACCAAAAAAGTGGTAAACAAATCTAAATGTGTTTTCTATTTGAGATTCTTCAAAGTAGCCACACTTTGCCTTGCTGACAGCTTTGCACACTCTTGGCATTCTCTCAACCAGCTTCACTTGGAATGTATTTCCAGCAGTCTTGAATGAGTTCCCACGTATGCTTAGCACTGGTTGGCTGCTTTTCCTTCACTCTGCGGTCCAACTCATCCCAAACCATCTCACTTGGGTTGAGGGTAGGTGATTGTGAAGGCCAGGTCATTTGATGCAGCACTCCATCACTCTCCTTCTTGGCCAAATAGCCCTTATACAGCCTGGAGGTGTGTTGGGTCATTGTCCTGTTGAAAAACAAATGATAGTCCAACTAAACGCAAACCAGATGGGATGGCGTATCGGTGCAGAACGCCGCAGAACCAGCCATGCTGGTTAAGTGTGCTCTGAATTCTAAATAAATCACAGACAGTGTCACCAGAAAAACACCCCCACACCATCACACCTCCTCCTCTGTGCTTCACGGTGGGAACCACACATGCGGAGATAATCTGTTCACCTACTCACCTACACCTACTTTTTGGTTAGAACCAAAAATCGCAAATTTGGACTCATCAGACCAAAGGACAGATTTCCACCTGTCTAAGGTCCATTGCTTGTGTTTCTTGGCCTAAGAGAGTCTCTTCTTATTATTGGTGTCCTTTAGTAGTGGTTTCTTTGCAGAAATTTGACCACGAAGGCCTGATTCATGCAGTCTCCTCTGAACAGTTGATGTTGAGATGTGTCTGTTACTTGAACTCTGTGAAGCATTTATTTGGGCTGCAATTTCTGAGGCTGGTAACTCTACTGAACCTCTGGGTCTTCCCTTCCTGTGGCGGTCCTCATGAGAGCCAGTTTCATCACAGCGCTTGATGGTTTTTGTGACTGCTCTTGAAGAAAGTTCTTGAAATTTTCCGTATTGACTGACCTTCATGTCTTAAAGTAATGATGGACCGTCGTTTCTCTTTGCTTATTTGAGCTGTTCTTGCCATAATATGGACTTGGTCTTTTACCACATAGGGCTATCTTCTGTATACCACTCCTACCTTGTCACAACACAACTGATTGGCTCAAACGCATTAAGAAGGAAAGAAATTCCACAAATGATCTTTTAACAAGGCACACCTGTTAATTGAAATGCATTCCAGGTGACTAACTCATGTAGCTGGTTGAGAGAATGCCAAGCGCGTGCAAAGCTGTCATCAAGGCAAAGGGTGGCTACTTTGAAGAATCTCAAATATAAAATATATTTTTGATTTGTTGAACTCTTTTTTGTTTACTACATGATTCCGTATGTGTTGTTTCATAGTTTTGATGTCTTAGCTATTATTCGACAATGTAGAAAATAGTCAAAATAAAGAAAAACCGGGCCTCCCGGGTGGCGCAGTGGTCTAAGGCACTGCATCGCAGTGCTAGCTGTGCCACCAGAGACTCTGGGCTCGAGCCCAGGCTGATGGAGCTGTGCACGATTGGCCTAGCGTCATCCGGGTTAGGGAGGGTTTGGATAACCTTGTCTCATCGCGCACTAGCGACTCCTGTGGCGGGCTGGGTGCAGTGCACGCTGACCAGGTCGCTAGGTGTACGGTGTTTCCTCCGACACATTGGTGCGGCTATCTTCCGGGTTGGATGGGCGCTGTGTTAAGAAGCAGTGCGGCTAGGTTGGGTTGTGTTTCGGAGGACGCATGGCTCTCGACCTTCACCTCCCCCTAGTCCATGTGGGAGTTGTAGCGATGAGACAAGACAGTAACTACTAACAATTGGATACCACGAAATTAGGGAGAAAAAGGGGGTAAAAAAAGAAAGAAAGAAAAACCCTAGAATGAGTAGGTGTGTCCAAACGTTTGACTGGTACTGTATATATTGAATATACACTGCTCAAAAAAATAAAGGGAACACTTAAACAACACAATGTAACTCCAAGTCAATCACACTTCTGTGAAATCAAACTGTCCACTTAGGAAGCAACACTGATTGACAATAAATTTCACATGCTGTTATGCAAATGGAATAGACAAAAGGTGGAAATTATAGGCAATTAGCAAGACACCCCCAAAAAAGGAGTGATTCTGCAGGTGGTGACCACAGACCACTTCTCAGTTCCTATGCTTCCTGGCTGATGTTTTGGTCACTTTTGAATGCTGGCGGTGCTCTCACTCTAGTGGTAGCATGAGACGGAGTCTACAACCCACACAAGTGGCTCAGGTAGTGCAGTTCATCCAGGATGGCACATCAATGCGAGCTGTGGCAAAAAGGTTTGCTGTGTCTGTCAGCATAGTGTCCAGAGCATGGAGGCGCTACCAGGAGACAGGCCAGTACATCAGGAAACGTGGAGGAGGCCGTAGGAGGGCAACAACCCAGCAGCAGGACCGCTACCTCCGCCTTTGTGCAAGGAGGTGCACTGCCAGCGCCCTGCAAAATGACCTCCAGCAGGCCACAAATGTGCAATTGTCTGCTCAAACGGTCAGAAACAGACTCCATGAGGGTGGTATGAGGGCCCTACGTCCACAGGTGGGGGTTGTGCTTACAGCCCACCACCGTGCAGGACGTTTGGCATTTGCCAGAGAACACCAAGATTGGCAAATTCGTCACTGGCGCCCTGTGCTCTTCACAGATGAAAGCAGGTTCACACTGAGCACATGAGCACATGTGACAGACGTGACAGAGTCTGGAGACGCCGTGGAGAACGTTCTGTTGCCTGCAACATCCTCCAGCATGACCGGTTTGGCGATGGGTCAGTCATGGTGTGGGGTGGCATTTCTTTGTGGGGCCGCACAGCCCTCCATGTGCTCGCCAGAGGTAGCCTGACTGCCATTAGGTACCGAGATGAGATCCTCAGACCCCTTGTGAGACCATATGCTGACACATGCACATTTGTGGCCTGCTGGAGGTCATTTTGCAGGGCTCTGGCAGTGCACCTCCTGGCACAAAGGCGGAGGTAGCAGTCCTGCTGCTGGGTTGTTGCCCTCATACGGCCTCCTCCACGTCTGCTGATGTACTGGCCTGTCTCCTGGTAGCGCCTCCATGCTCTGGACACTACGCTGACAGACACAGCAAACCTTTTTGCCACAACTCGCATTGATGTGCCATCCTGGAT
This sequence comes from Salvelinus fontinalis, assembly GCF_029448725.1. Lineage (NCBI taxonomy): Eukaryota > Metazoa > Chordata > Actinopteri > Salmoniformes > Salmonidae > Salvelinus > Salvelinus fontinalis. Next base: position 24,851,115 of record NC_074689.1, read on the forward strand.
GAACTGCACTACCTGAGCCACTTGTGTGGGTTGTAGACTCCGTCTCATGCTACCACTAGAGTGAGAGCACCGCCAGCATTCAAAAGTGACCAAAACATCAGCCAGGAAGCATAGGAACTGAGAAGTGGTCTGTGGCCACCACCTGCAGAATCACTCCTTTTTTGGGGGTGTCATACTAATTGCCTATAATTTCAACCGGTTGTCTTTTCCATTTGCACAACAGCATGTGAAATTTATTGTCAATCAGTGTTGCTTCCTAAGTGGACAGTTTGATTTCACAGAAGTGTGATTGACTTGGAGTTACATTGTGTTGTTTAAGTGTTCCCTTTATTTTTTTGAGCAGTGTAGTTATAAAAACGCCATTCAAAAGTTTGTTATTCTATTAAATTAAGTATTTCATGGTATATCCATCCTTGTAGGTAACAATGTCGCAAGGATACTCAAAATTATATCAAAGCTTTTTCATTGCCATTTAAAAAAAAATATGTTTACAAATAAAAATGAGTACTCACGGAAGTAATTAAATACTAACATCCAGATTACCGTGCCCATCCCTAGTCCAGAGATGGATTTTCTGTAAATCAGTATTTTCCGTGCTTCAACAGGACTCGAAAGCTGTATCCTCGGTAGGCTGGCCAACTCCACTTTATCTGCTTCGCCAGGGGTGCCCGGGCATTCACTGTGCCACTCCTGATTTAATTGTGGTTTCTGTATGACTGCCTTTCACCTTCAACTTCCCCCTAGCTCAGCACATCTCAGCTACGATGAACTACCGGAGACAGAAGACAGAGTGGAGGAGAAAGGAGGAGAAAGGAGTGCTTCTTAGAGAGAGGGTGGCAGAGGGAGAACAAGAGAAAGATAGGGTGGCTAGACTGGCTAGGAAAAGCTCATTATTTACCTCTCTCAAAATGTCATTAAAATGTAAAAGAGGAACGTAAAGAGGGGGAAAAGACTGTGCATTGAAGAGCTGGGCTGCTTTCTAATGGCCCACTGTAGCTGCAAAAATACCCTGTCTACAAAACGTGTTTTCCAGAGCCAATTCATCCTTTATTTTCCCTCGCTCTCTTCATTTAACAACATACACTGTAGACATATTCCATTCTGAAATACCTGCTCACAAATGCCTGGAAGATCACTACTTCATTTTCTTTCTTTAAAAAAAATAATCTAATTAGCCGGGAAACTGTGAGCCACTGCTCTTCTTTTTGTAAGAGTCACTGGGCATCTAAATTATGAGCATTGTTGAAAATGCCACAGCACTGATGTCTTCGCCTGGAATTGATTTGTTCAGACAATGTCATGTATCATCCACGAATGACAAATGTGTGTGGAGGTTGAGCATGAGCTGAGTTCTAGAGCTGACTTAATTTAGTACTTCTTTAGTGAACAATTAGTTTGTTTTTGTGAGAGTGACACATTTAATAGTAGAATATATAATAACTAGAATTGGTGGGACTTGCTTTAACTCTTTACAAGTATTTTTGTAGTAGTGGAAGAAGTTTAACATGTTTTACTTACCAAAAAGTTAATATTAGTCAAAGTTACATTTAGTAAAATCATTTGTCTGATTACTTTGATAGACTACACTATCGGCCTCAAGGCCTTCGTCAGAGCTTTTGTGAGTGTTTATAATTTACGCCCTTATGTAGACATTGCTCCACCCACCTATGTCTACATAAGGGTGCAATTTATAAACACTCACAAAAGCTCTGACGAAGGCCTTGAGGCCGATACGTAAAACTTAATAAAGAGCAGTGATACTACCAGGAGCAGTGATACTACCAGGAACAGTGATACTACCAAGAGCAGTGATACTAGCCAGAGCAGTGGTACTACCAAGAGCAGTGATACTACCAAGAGCAGTGGTACTACCAAGAGCAGTGATACTACCAAGAGCAGTGATACTACCAAGAGCAGTGATACTACCAAGAGCAGTGATACTAGCCAGAGCAGTGGTACTACCAAGAGCAGTGATACTAGCCAGAGCAGTGATACTACCAAGAGCAGTGGTACTACCAAGAGCAGTGGTACTACCAAGAGCAGTGGTACTAGCCAGAGCAGTGATACTACCAAGAGCAGTGATACTACCAAGAGCAGTGATACTAGCCAGAGCAGTGATACTACCAAGAGCAGTGATACTACCAAGAGCAGTGATACTAGCCAGAGCAGTGATACTACCAAAAGCAGTGATACTACCAAGAGCAGTGGTACTACCAGGAGCAGTGATACTACCAAGAGCAGTGATACTACCAGGAGCAGTGATACTACCAAGAGCAGTGGTACTACCAAGAGCAGTGATACTACCAAGAGCAGTGATACTACCAAGAGCAGTGATACTAGCCAGAGCAGTGGTACTACCAAGAGCAGTGATACTACCAAGAGCAGTGGTACTACCAAGAGCAGTGGTACTACCAAGAGCAGTGGTACTAGCCAGAGCAGTAATACTACCAAGAGCAGTGATACTACCAAGAGCAGTGATACTAGCCAGAGCAGTGGTACTACCAAGAGCAGTGATACTACCAAGAGCAGTGATACTAGCCAGAGCAGTGATACTACCAAGAGCAGTGATACTACCAAGAGCAGTGATACTAGCCAGAGCAGTGGTACTACCAAGAGCAGTGATACTACCAGGAGCAGTGGTACTACAAAGAGCAGTGATACTACCAAGAGCAGTGATACTAGCCAGAGCAGTGATACTACCAAGAGCAGTGATACTACCAAGAGCAGTGATACTAGACAGAGCAGTGGTACTAGCCAGAGCAGTGATACTACCAAGAGCAGTGATACTACCAAGAGCAGTGATACTAGCCAGAGCAGTGGTGCTACCAAGAGCAGTGGTACTACAAAGAGCAGTGGTACTACCAAGAGCAGTGATACTACCAAGAGCAGTGATACTAGCCAGAGCAGTGATACTACCAAGAGCAGTGATACAACCAAGAGCAGTGATACAACCAAGAGCAGTTATACTACCAAGAGCAGTGATACTACCAAGAGCAGTGATACTAGACAGAGCAGTGATACTACCAAGAGCAGTGATACTACCAAGAGCAGTGGTACTACCAAGAGCAGTGGTACTAGCCAGAGCAGTGATACTACCAAGAGCAGTGGTACTAGCCAGAGCAGTTGTACTACCAAGAGCAGTGATATTAGCCAGAGCAGTGATACTACCAAGAGCAGTGGTACTAGCCAGAGCAGTTGTACTACCAAGAGCAGTGATACTAGCCAGAGCAGTGATATTAGCCAGAGCAGTGGTACTACCAAGAGCAGTGGTACTACCAAGAGCAGTGATACTAACCAGAGCAGTGATACTAACCAGAGCAGTGATACTAGCCAGAGCAGTGATACTACCAAGAGCAGTGGTACTACCAAGAGCAGTGATACTAGCCAGAGCAGTGATACTACCAAGAGCAGTGAGACTAGCCAGAGCAGTGATACTACCAAGAGCAGTGATACTAGCCAGAGCAGTCATACTACCAAGAGCAGTGATACTACCAAGAGCAGTGATACTACCAAGAGCAGTGATACTACCAAGAGCAGTGATACTACCAAGAGCAGTCATACTACCAAGAGCAGTCATACTACCAAGAGCAGTGATACTACCAGGAGCAGTGATACTAGACAGAGCAGTGATACTACCAAGAGCAGTGATACTACCAGGAGCAGTGATACTAGACAGAGCAGTGATACTACCAAGAGCAGTGATACTACCAAGAGCAGTGATACTACCAAGAGCAGTCATACTACCAAGAGCAGTGATACTACCAGGAGCAGTGATACTAGACAGAGCAGTGATACTACCAAGAGCAGTGATACTACCAAGAGCAGTGATACTTCCAAGAGCAGTGATACTAGACAGAGCAGTGATACTACCAAGAGCAGTGATACTACCAAGAGCAGTCATACTACCAAGAGCAGTGATACTACCAAGAGCAGGGATGCTACCAGGAGCAGTGATACTACCAAGAGCAGTGATACTACCAAGAGCAGTGATACTACCAAGAGTAGTGAGACTAGCCAGAGCAGTGATACTACCAAGAGCAGTGATACTACCAAGAGCAGTGATACTACCAAGAGCAGTGATACTACCAAGAGCAGTGATATTACCAAGAGCAGTGATACTACCAAGAGCAGTGTGTGGGTTTCTTCTTTTACTCATATTTTTCAACTGTTACCACACACCTACAACAAAGACAGCTCAGATATGCGAGTGCCTTTTTGAATTTTGAATAGACTACACCATCGACCTTAATACTTTGGATTGTGGGGCAGTTAGATCACAAATGTCATCACAAATAACTCGTCTCAGACGACTAGACTTTTATAAGCTCTCCTGCTAGACTACCACAGTAAATATTTATTTTAGTTGGTCAGGGCGTGAGTTGGGTGGGTTGTCTATGGTTGATTTTCTATGTTGGGATTTTGTGTTCGGCCTGGTATGATTCTCAATCAGAGACAGCTGTCAATCGTTGTCCCTGATTGAGAATCATACTTAGGCAGCCAGGGTTTCACTTGTGTTTTGTGGGTGTTTGTTCCTGTCTGTAACGGTTTTCCTCTTCCTCTTCATCAGAAGAGGAGGAGCAGGGATTGAACCAAAATGCAGCGGAGTTTGAAGACATAATTTATTAAAGAATAACACGAAAACACGAACTTGACTAATAAACTAACAAAACAACAAACGGTGTAGACAGACCTGGACGACGGACTCACATAACACGAATAACGCACGAACAGGGAAAATAGCCTACACATAAATTAACGATGAACAAACAAACCGAAACAGTCCCGTATGGTGCGACAAACACTGACACAGGAGACAACCACCCACAACGAACACTGTGAGACAACCTACCTAAATATGACTCTTAATTAGAGGAACGCCAAACACCTGCCTCTAATTAAGAGCCATACCAGGCAACCCATAAACCAACAAAGAAACAGAAAACATAGAATGCCCACCCAAACTCACGTCCTGACCAACTAACACATACAACAAACTAACAGAAATAGGTCAGGAACGTGACACTGTCTAGGTTTTGTTGCCACACAGGACGGTTTCGGTTTTGTCACGTTGGTTGTTTTTGTATTTTGAAGTGTTTTGTTGATTTTCATTAAAAGAATGAACACTAACCACTCTGCGTTTTGGTCCCCACCTTCTGTCAGCGAGGACAGCCGTAACAATAAAGCTGTTAAAAGAAAGTTTTGTTAGATACATAAATAGGATAGATTACTAAAAAGTAAGGATTCAGCATTGGAAAACCTAATGGATGGAGGGATGAAAGAATAAAAGTTGGGCTGAGTGGTATATTAAAGGGATTAATGTATGGTTGAAGGTGTGGATGGTGTGTGTGCTTAGAATGTGCTCCCTCCATTGTTAGAAACGGAACGTTCCATGGAGGTTAATTCAGCAGTGGGAAGTCGGCTAAATGAGATGATGTGGTTCCTAAAACAACTGTACCCGGTGATTGGTAGTAGATATTTCTGTTCTTATTTAGAGATTTGAATAGCACAGATGTAGACCAAGATGTCATACCCTCTGTTTGTCTAAAGTTTTAGGAAAGTGGTCAAACTGACAGTTGTTTGAAAAAATGTATACAAATTATTGTTGATGCGGTTATTAAAACAGCTGTATCGTTAGATCTGTACAAGATATTTCTGTTCCCATTCCAAAATTGACTAGCAGAGAAGTAAACCAAGATGTCACAACGTGTAAGTTTAAGTCTAAACTGTTGCAAATGTGGTCTTAACAGCAGTTGTTTGTAAAATGTGTTACTGTACTTACTAAAACCGCTGAAATGGCTAGATCCATAGCGGATATTTTTGTTTCGCGGACAGATTTGAATAGCAGAGAAGTAGACAAAGATGTCACACCTGTTACGAGATGTTGCCAAGGCAATAGATGGCATTGCTGTTATGTGTATCTAATTGTGATACTCTATAGTACGAGAGAGCCTTGGCATTGCTTACAATGCACTGAATGGAGCTGAATACATGCTACCCATGCTACCCAAGTAAAGACATTCTTATCAACATTACCTTGCTCGTGTATTTAATAATCAGCATATAAAACAATATCCTCTAACTTTTTGTCTGACTTGTATGGAAAGTGGTCAAAATGTCAGTTGTTTATAAGTTACAGAAAATGTTGTTGATACGGTCACTTAAAGAGCTGTGACGTTTGATCGGTATCAGATAATTCTGTTATTATTTCAGATTTGAATAGCAGAGGAGGAAGATGTTAGAGGAAGAGGAAGATGTTATGGTACTTGTTGTGTAAGTGTTCGGCAAAGTGGCCAAAGTAGCTGATTTGAGTCAAAAGTTGCATTGTTACATTTACTATGAATGGAAGTTGGAAGTGATGATGTCACAATGGCGAGCTTTAGAATGTTGAAAATAAATTCCGTCAAAGTGAATGAAGATGTACAAAAATAAAGACAAAAAAATATATATATAGTTTCAAAAGTATGAATAATATCAAAAAGATGTATGCAAGCACACTATTCCAGACCAGTTTTCACATTTTAAAGTTTAAATAGGGTTTCTAGTTCAATCAAATCAAATCAAATGAATTTGTCACATACACATGGTTAGCAGATGTTAATGCGAGTGTAGCGAAATGCTTGTGCATTTCTAGTTCCGACCATGCAGTAATATCTAACAAGTAATATAACCTAATAATTTCACAACAACCACCTTATACACACACAAGTGTAAAGGAATGAATACGAATATGTACATAAAAAATATATGAATGAGTGTTGCCCGAACGGCATAGGCAAGATGCAGTAGATGGTATAGAGTACAGTATATACATATGGGATGAGTAATGTAGGGTATGAAAACATTATATAAAGTGGCTAGAGTTGAGTCAGTATGTTGGCAGCAGCCACTCAATGTTATGTGATGGCTGTTTAACAGTCTGATGGCCTTGAGATAGAAGCTGTTTTTCAGTCTCTCGGTTCCTGCTTTGATGCACCTGTACTGACCTCGCCTTCTGGATGATAGCGGGGTGAACAGGCAGTGGCCCGGGTGGTTGTTGTCCTTGATGATCTTTTTGGCCTTCCTGTGACATCGGGTGGTGTAGGTGTCCTGGAGGGCAGGTAGTTTGCCCCCGGTGATGCGTTGTGCGATGCGTTGTGCAGACCTCACTACCCTCTGGAGAGGCTTATGGTCCACCCACACCACGCTGTCTGTGTGGGTGGACCATTTCACTTTGTCCGTGATGTGTACGCCGAGGAACTTAAAACTCTCCACCCTCTCCACTACTGTCCCGTCGATGTGGATAGGGGGCTGCTCCCTCTGCTGTTTCCTGAAGTCCACGATCATCTCCTTTGTTTTGTTGACATTGAGTGTGAGGTTATTTTCCTGACACCACACTCCGAGGGCCCTCACCTCCTCCCTGTAGGCCGTCTCGTCGTTGTTGGTAATCAAGCCTACCACTGTAGTGTCGTCTGCAAACTTGATGATTGAGTTGGAGGCGTGCATGGCCACGCAGTCGTGGGTGAACAGGGAGTACAGGAGAGGGCTGAGAACGCACCCTTGTGGGGCCCCAGTGTTGAGGATCAGCGGGGTGGAGATGTTGTTACCTACCCTCACCACCTGGAGGCGGCCCGTCAGGAGGATTTAAAGTCTGAACGTTTGCTTCACAAGTCCCATCTAATGAGAGAAAAAGAAGCAACAGAGACAGAGACAGAGACAGGCAGATTAACACAGACAGAGAAGAAGACAGACCTGGATAGACAGATCTGCTTGTGTCCACAGTACATACAGGAAGTCCACACTACTGGCAGCAGCAGGGACCTGGCCTGATACCCAGGAGCTAATCTTTTCTACAGTATTTCATTTGTTTCTTTTGTCTTAGCCTGACTTTGCCTCATTATTATGTAAATGTACTTATTTCACAGTAACTTTTTTTTCCTGTAAATATATTAGGAGCATAACTATTTGCATAAGTACCAGAATGTAGTAGCTTGGCTGGTGAGAGAGGTACTGTAGCAGTCAGGAGTTTGCTTTTGACTCTCTTTACTGGGGCCAAATGTTCTGTCATCGCTTCCTTCAAAAACATCACTTTTGTCATGGATCCTGCAAAGAGTTCATCCACCTACCAGGGGACATGATTGATTTCAGTTAAATGGATTTTAGCCAGTCTGCAAATGGCACAGCAGTGGGAAGGAGGAGGGAGAATTTGAGATATTCCTCAGTGAGAATTCCGTGTTATGTTGCATCGTATTCTAAATTGTGTTTTGGGATATTTCTGGACCAGATTCAAGGCACTGACTTCAATGTTCCCAGGAAGCATCATTTAATTAACGCTGTGGTCAGGATGAAAGGAAAGCTTACTCCTCTGATTAAATGGACCACTTGGGCCTTTTTTCCTGTGCTCTCTAATGGAGGCAATTTGATCATGTAGAAAAACGATTGGTTTCATGTTCTGAAACTACCCTTTTTAAAAGTCAACTCTCGTGAAAGACTTTGCTCATTATTGATGAATTGCGTCCATTTTATAATGGCCTTAGGTGGTAATTGTCACTAAAAGTGATTATCAATTAGTCCACAGCCTCCAAGCTATTTTGGCCCCATAAATCATCTTGTCTCCATGAGTCATCTTGTCCCAATAAGTCACGTTGTTCCAAAAGTACACAAATTAACAATACATCTCTATTTTTATCTCAATATCAAATAATTTCTGGGCAACAATTAAATACCTTACTGTGATTGTTTTCAATTAAAATTGCCAATTGAGCAATTTCTCAAGCAAGCATTTTGCTAGAACTGTTTGGGAGCGGTATGACTGGGAAGTGGAAAACTGAAAACTGGCTTTTATTGGAAGAGAGGTTTGGAACACTTTCTTATTGGTCTAATAACTCATTTAGCGCATGGTGATGTCACCAGGCAGGCCACACCTCCAGCCCACCAGGTGTTTTCAAACAGCTCTTATACTAAAAGGGTAATCTTCATCATTTTCACAATTTCACAATATTATTCCAACCCCATAGTGTGGTAATATATATTAGGCCTTGGTTCTGATGCCTGTTTATGGTTTCAGAATTATCTTAGTGACAGAACTCAGGCTATTATGATAGACAGGGTTAAATCCACATTCATTGAAGTGCTTAAAGGGGTACCCCAGTGTTCGATATTGGGGCTGTTGTTGTGCACATTGTGTATAAATGACATTGGAAACTGTTCACACCTGTAACATTCATCTCTACGCAGATGACAGTTATTTACTCCTGTGCCTCTGCAGTGCAGCAGGCCATTGGTGATCTTTAGCAGGATGTTTTAATGATCTTAAATGAATGTTAACTGCAAATAAAACCAGGTTCTATGCTGTTCTCTAGGTCTCGTGATGTTGACCCTGAGGACTTTCGTGTTAGCACTTCAAATGGAGCCCAAATGGAGCAAGTTTCTCACTAGAAGTACTTGGGTATCTGGATTAATGACAAGTTGTCTTTTGAAACACACATTGAAAACTTGACAAAGAAGCTGAGATCTATGATTGATTTTTTTTACATAGAAATAAATCCTGCCTCAATTCTGAAAATAGGAGGAAAATTGTTCAAACACGTCTCTCTTTAATAGACTACGGTGATATGATTTATATGCACGTGGCAGCCTCTGTTTTACAACCATTGAACTCAGTATTCCATTCAGCAATACGTTTTATCACTGGGGACGGTTTTAAGACTTATTGTATTCTTTACAAAAATGTTGGATGGACCTCTCTGTCTTTCGGGAAACGTCCTCTGAAACATTACTTAATTGATTAAATGTAGAATTACAAATGACCAAACCCGTTCTCAGGGATGGATAACTCTGGAGATCCCTTTGGTGTCCACAGAATTAACAACATCTGATTTTAGTTTCTTTTGGCCCTGTATGTGAGGAGCAATAAACAGAATTCCTTGCAATTAGATATTCTGGTAACTTTCAGGCATTTGAAAGTATTGTTTGGAGACTTTATGTTACAGAATGTGATTGGTTTTCTTAAATGTGTTTACTGTTGTGTAATATGTGTTTTATGACCGTGTATTTTATAACAGTGTGTTTTATAACAGTGTGTTTTATGACAGTGTGCTTTATGACAGTGTGCTTTATAACAGTGTGCTTTATGACAGTGTGCTTTATGACAGTGTGCTTTATGACAGTGTGATTTATGACAGTGTGATTTATGACAGTGTGATTTATTACAGTGTGATTTATTACAGTGTGTTTTATAACAGTGTGTTTTATTACAGTGTGTTTTATTACAGTGTGTTTTATTACAGTGTGTTTTATTACAGTGTGTTTTATTACAGTGTGATTTATTTACAGTGTGTTTGTTTACAGTGTGTTTGTTTACAGTGTGTTTTATTAGTGTGTTTTATTAGTGTGTTTTATAACAGTGTGATTTATTACAGTGTGATTTATTACAGTGTGATTTATTACAGTGTGATTTATTACAGTGTGTTTTATAACAGTGTGTTTTATTACAGTGTGTTTTATTACAGTGTGTTTTATAACAGTGTGTTTTATTACAGTGTGTTTTATTACAGTGTGTTTTATTACAGTGTGATTTATTTACAGTGTGTTTGTTTACAGTGTGTTTGTTTACAGTGTGTTTGTTTACAGTGTGTTTGTTTACAGTGTGTTTGTTTACAGTGTGTTTGTTTACAGTGTGTTTGTTTACAGTGTGTTTTATTACAGTGTGTTTTATTACAGTGTGTTTTATAACAGTGTGATTTATTAGTGTGTTTTATAACAGTGTGTTTTATTACAGTGTGTTTTATTACAGTGTGTTTTATTAGTGTGTTTTATAACAGTGTGATTTATTAGTGTGGTTTATAACAGTGTGTTTTATAACAGTGTGTTTTATAACAGTGTGTTTTATAACAGTGTGTTTTATTACAGTGTGTTTTATAACAGTGTGATTTATTAGTGTGTTTTATTACAGTGTGTTTTATTACAGTGTTTTATAACAGTGTGTTTTATTACAGTGTGTTTTATTAGTGTGTTTTATAACAGTGTGATTTATTAGTGTGTTTTATTACAGTGTGTTTTATAACAGTGTGTTTTATAACAGTGTGTTTTATAACAGTGTGTTTTATTACAGTGTGTTTTATTACAGTGTGTTTTATTACAGTGTGTTTTGTAACAGTGTGATTTATTAGTGTGTTTTATTAGTGTGTTTTATTACAGTGTGTTTTATTACAGTGTGTTTTGTAACAGTGTGATTTATTAGTGTGTTTTATTACAGTGTGTTTTATTACAGTGTGTTTTATTACAGTGTGTTTTATAACAGTGTGTTTTATAACAGTGTGTTTTGTAACAGTGTGTTTTGTAACAGTGTGTTTTATAACAGTGTGTTTTATAACAGTGTGTTTTGTAACAGTGTGTTTTATAACAGTGTGTTTTATTACAGTGTGTTTTGTAACAGTGTGTTTTGTAACAGTATGATTTATTAGTGTTTTATTACAGTGTGTTTTATTACAGTGTGTTTTGTAACAGTGTGTTTTATAACAGTGTGTTTTATAACAGCATGTTTTATAACAGTGTGATTTATTAGTGTGTTTTATTACAGTGTGTTTTATTACAGTGTGTTTTATTAGTTTGTTTTATTACAGTGTGATTTACAGTGTGTTTTATAACAGTGTGTTTTATAACAGTGTGTTTTATAACAGTGTGTTTTATAACAGTGTGTTTTATAACAGTGTGTTTTATTACAGTGTGTTTTATAACAGTGTGTTTTATAACAGTGTGTTTTATTACAGTGTGTTTTATAACAGTGTGTTTTATAACAGTGTGTTTTATAACAGTGTGTTTTATAACAGTGTGTTTTATTACAGTGTGTTTTATTACAGTGTGTTTTGTAACAGTGTGTTTTGTAACAGTATGTTTTATTAGTGTTTTATTACAGTGTGTTTTATTACAGTGTGTTTTGTAACAGTGTGTTTTATTACAGTGTGTTTTATTACAGTGTGTTTTATTACAGTGTGTTTTGTAACAGTGTGATTTATTAGTGTGTTTTATTACAGTGTGCTTTATTACAGTGTGTTTTATTAGTTTGTTTTATTACAGTGTGATTTACAGTGTGATTTATTACAGTGTGTTTTATTCAGTGTGATTTATTACAGTGTGATTTATTAGTGTGTTTTATTAGTGTGTTTTATTACAGTGTGATTTATTAGTGTGTTTTATTAGTGTGTTTTATTACAGTGGGATTTATTACAGTGGGATTTATTACAGTGGGATTTATTACAGTGTGATTTATTAGTGTGTTTTATTACAGTGTGATTTATTAGTGTGTTTTATTACAGTGTGATTTATTACAGTGTGTTTTATTAGTGTGTTTTATTAGTTTGTTTTATAACAGTGTGTTTTATTAGTTTGATTTATTACAGTGTGTTTTATTAGTGTGTTTTATTAGTTTGTTTTATAACAGTGTGTTTTATTAGTTTGATTTATTACAGTGTGTTTTATTAGTGTGTTTTATTAGTTTGATTTATTACAGTGTGTTTTATTAGTTTGTTTTATAACAGTGTGTTTTATAACAGTGTGTTTTATAACAGTGTGATTTATTACAGTGTGTTTTATTACAGTGTGTTTTATTACAGTGTGTTTTATTACAGTGTGATTTATTACAGTGTGATTTATTACAGTGTGATTTATTACAGTGTGATTTATTAGTGTGATTTATTAGTGTGTTTTATTACAGTGTGTTTTATTAGTGTGTTTTATTACAGTGTGTTTTATTACAGTGTGTTTTATTACAGTGTGTTTTATTACAGTGTGTTTTATTACAGTGTGTTTTATTACAGTGTGTTTTATTACATTGTGTTTTATTACATTGTGATTTATTACAGTGTGATTTATTTGTAATGGTTATGTAGGGCTATTGTGTTTTATTTATGTATTGGGTTTTATTTGTAAACGTATACAGGGCTCTCTTGTTACAGAGATTTATCTCAATGCTTCTCCCTGTTTAAATAAAGGTTAAAAAAATAAATACAATATATATATAAAACACATGTAAAATACATTTTTGACTGCACTGTGCCTTTAATACAAAGTATCACCAAAATACTTTTAGCAGAGAGTCCTCAGGCTAACCTCAGTCATATTCATTCAAAGATGTGCTCTCCTTTTTCTTTCCGGAGATGTCAAACTATCCAAACTTGACATTTACAGTACCATCAGCTATTCAGAGAGCATGGTGCCACAACCACTGAGACTGCTCTGTCCTGCACTGTCCTGCACTGGAATCCACGCAGAGAACCTTTGCGATATCTGGTTAAATATAGTGGATGGAAGCATTCAGAGCCTCTGTGGGCTTATCTTGCCCTGTCACAATTCCAACATTCTATGTGCATCATGTATAAGCACATATTGTACACAAATACATTACATTACTGTTACCTCATAGGCCTGGTCCTCCCATTGACAATATACACAATACAGGCCTCATGCTAGCCATACATTATTCTAAAGGCCTTTGACCTATGGTAACATCTGAAAGCTAAAACCATTCATGTATTCTGAGAACATTCACGAATAATCAATGTTAGCCACAGAGTGGTTCTGAGCTCAGTCAAACATCTGGGTTTGAATGACTAGTGAGAGGAACATGGCCCACTACAGTACACGTCTGTCTGTCTGTCTGTCTGTCTGTCTGTCTGTCTGTCTGTCTGTCTGTCTGTCTGTCTAGGTGTATGTCTGTCTGTCTAGGTGCATGTCTGTCTGTCTAGGTGTATGTCTGTCTGGTTGTCTGTCTGGTTGTCTGTTTGTCTGGCTGTCTGTCTGGTTGTCTGGCTGTCTGTCTGGCTGCCTGTCTGGTTGTCTGTCTGTCTGTCTGTCTGTCTGTCTGTCTGTCTGTCTAGGTGTATGTCTGTCTCTCTGTCTAGGTGTATGTCTGTCTGGTTGTCTGTTTGTCTGGCTATCTGTCTGTCTGGCTGTTTGTCTGGCTGTCTGTCTGGTTGTCTGGCTGTCTGTCTGGTTGTCTGGCTGGCTGTCTGGTTGTCTGGCTGGCTGTCTGGCTGTCTGGCTGGTTGTCTGGCTGGCTGTCTGGCTGTCTGGTTGTCTGTTTGTCTGGCTATCTGTCTGGCTGGCTGTTTGTCTGGCTGGCTGTCTGGTTGTCTGGCTGTCTGTCTGGTTGTCTGGCTGGCTGTCTGGTTGTCTGGCTGTTTGTCTGGCTGGCTGGCTGTCTGGCTGGCTGGTTGTCTGGTTGTCTGGCTGTCTGGCTGGTGGTCTGGTTGTCTGGCTGTCTGGCTGGCTGTCTGGTTGTCTGTTTGTCTGGCTATCTGTCTGTCTGTTTGTCTGGCTGTCTGTCTGGTTGTCTGGCTGTCTGTCTGGTTGTCTGGCTGGTTGTCTGGCTGGCTGGCTGGGTGTTTTTCTGTCTGTCTGTCTGTCTCTGTCTGTCTGTCTGTCCAGGAAAGTAGTACGTCACAAGGTTCTGTAGCTAAGTGCTGAAACCCAATACCATTGGAACCTCTCATACCTTAGAGTGCCAGTATGTGTGTGAATTGACCACAGAGACGACTGAGAGTTTCCTGTTTAGAAACTCAGTACACAGCTTTTCCCCATTTATTCCACTTAACTTTGTTCTCTGTCAGTCTGGTTTCCTGGTAAACTCAAGATACGCAGACTCACTCACTGATATGTTCAGTATTCCTGTATCGTCGGGGAAGCCAGCGGATTGGTCGGCGCAGTGAGCGGCGTAGTGAGGGGATTGGTCTCAGGATACCCGGCATAATGACGGTAATGATCAGGTATTTAATCATCAAAAAACCTGTCACGTTTACTCACTTCCCTAGGCATTGATCAGCCCACTCTACATACGAGTCAGCTATGAGAGGGTGAAGTGGGAGGGATGTATTGTGGACTTTATTGTAACAGACAGGGGGTGAGAAAGGGGTCCGGATACTGCAGCCAAGCATGAAGTAAACACTCATTAACACATGTTATTATTGATCAGCGCCGGGGCAAGTGGAGCCCCGGACACCTATCCTCCCACACAGCTGGGCCTCTGTCCGGGGTTTCAGTGGAGCCCCGGACACCTATCCTCCAACACAGCTGGGCCTCTGTCCGAGGTTTCAGTGGAGCCCCGGACACCTATCCTCTCACACAGCTGGGCCTCTGTCCGGGGTTTCAGTGGAGCCCCGGACACCTATCCTCCCACACAGCTGGGCCTCTGCCTGAGGTTTCAGTGGAGCCCCGGACACCTATCCTCCCACAGAGCTGGGCCTCTGTCCGGGGCAAGTGGAGCCCCGGACACCTATCCTCCCACACGGCTGGGCCTCTGTCCGTGGTTTCAGTGGAGCCCCGGACACCTATCCTCCCACACAGCTGGGCCTCTGTCCAAGGTTTCAGTGGAGCCCCGGACACCTATCCTCCCACACAGCTGGGCCTCTGTCCGAGGTTTCAGTGGAGCCCCGGACACCTATCCTCCCACACAGCTGGGCCTCTGTCCGGGGCAAGTGGAGCCCCGGACACCTATCCTCCCACACAGCTGGGCCTCTGTCCGAGGTTTCAGTGGAGCCCCGGACACCTATCCTCTCAAACAGCTGGGCCTCTGTCCGGGGTTTCAGTGGAGCCCCGGACACCTATCCTCCCACACAGCTGGGCCTCTGTCCGAGGTTTCAGTGGAGCCCCGGACACCTATCCTCCCACACAGCTGGGCCTCTGCCTGAGGTTTCAGTGGAGCCCCGGACACCTATCCTCCCACAGAGCTGGGCCTCTGTCCGGGGCAAGTGGAGCCCCGGACACCTATCCTCCCACACGGCTGGGCCTCTGTCCGTGGTTTCAGTGGAGCCCCGGACACCTATCCTCCCACACAGCTGGGCCTCTGTCCGAGGTTTCAGTGGAGCCCCGGACACCTATCCTCCCACACAGCTGGGCCTCTGTCCGAGGTTTCAGTGGAGCCCCGGACACCTATCCTCCCACACAGCTGGGCCTCTGTCCGGGGCAAGTGGAGCCCCGGACACCTATCCTCCCACACAGCTGGGCCTCTGTCCGAGGTTTCAGTGGAGCCCCGGACACCTATCCTCTCAAACAGCTGGGCCTCTGTCCGGGGTTTCAGTGGAGCCCCGGACACCTATCCTCCCACACAGCTGGGCCTCTGTCCGAGGTTTCAGTGGAGCCCCGGACACCTATCCTCCCACACAGCTGGGCCTCTGCCTGAGGTTTCAGTGGAGCCCCGGACACCTATCCTCCCACAGGGCTGGGCCTCTGTCCGGGGCAAGTGGAGCCCCGGACACCTATCCTCCCACACGGCTGGGCCTCTGTCCGTGGTTTCAGTGGAGCCCCGGACACCTATCCTCCCACACAGCTGGGCCTCTGTCCGAGGTTTCAGTGGAGCCCCGGACACCTATCCTCCCACACAGCTGGGCCTCTGTCCGAGGTTTCAGTGGAGCCCCGGACACCTATCCTCCCACACAGCTGGGCCTCTGCCCGAGGTTTCAGTGGAGCCCCGGACACCTATCCTCTCAAACAGCTGGGCCTCTGTCCGAGGTTTCAGTGGAGCAGCTCCTTCAGATTTGGAAGATTATTTTCTACGAGACACACGGGGGTGGGGGGGGGGGGTATTGGTGGTAACCGTGAAAAGAGACCAGAAGTGTATTACTCACAAAATTCGTTGAGTTACTACTTTGACTCCTTTTCTGCTATGTCCATATGAAGACAGGGATAACTGATGCACTATGTATATGTGATGCATACGATGCAATTCTGAACTGTTAAACTCGTTGTTGGCTGATATCAAATTGTGGCCACTCTAAGAGACAATATTAAGCCTCCCTGCAAATACTGTGTAAAACTATTTTGTCATCCCTTGCATTAAACAATTGACGTACACCAAAACGACTCAGATAGTGGGATCCTGTTGCCCTTTGAACCCTCCCTGGCAAAACTCAAGGTGACTCTGGAACAGTTATTGTCATGCAGGTGAGTGAGAGATTCCCCTGCACGTCTATCAGCTAGGCTAATGGAGGCCCGCCTCACTTGGCCCGCCAGCAGGCGCAGACTGACAGGTGCCAGCCAGTGCCAACGACCGAACCAGGACAGAGCTAGGGAAAACCAGTTGACTTTACCTGAAGGATGTCACTAAGAGAACCCTGGTGCTGAGCCCGGTATCGTTTATTATAACGCACTGTGACTCAGTGAGTCACTGAAGAGAGGTGAACTATTGCTTGAAAGCCTCAATCACCTGGGAATCTGCAGGCTGCCATAAGCCAACTGTACAGTACTTTGTTGACTAAGGCTTTCTGTATACTCATAACTTCTTCAGCTGTATGTGGGAGTGAGTGTGTTTGATGTCTTGGTTTACAAGGCGAACATCTTAAGATCTTGATAATCAGACGGTTGCCGGTGGGAACAACACTTGAGGTTCTTAAAAGCGAGTTGAGAATGTGTTTTTTCCACCGTGGTTACATAATACAGCGTGACTCACCTCTGTGGAAAGTCATAGGAACTTTGACTAAGTTGCTTGTCACAAATAGACCCAATTCATTGACTCCTGGGTGGCCATTTCAACACAGTATTAGTCTCTATTTTGAGAATATTTTAAGACCTTTTTAATCAGATATTTCACTTCAAGTCGTGAACAGCGTTTTGCTAGAGTAGAGGTTTCCAGGTTTCCAGCGACCATGTTAGCTTCTACTTCATCACAATCTCGGATCCGGGAGCACCCCCATCAGTAAAAAAGCTGACTAGCATAGCCTAGCATAGCGTCACAAGTAAATACTAGCATCTAAATATCATTAAATCACAAGTCCAAAACACCAGATGAAAGATACACATCTTGTGAATCCAGCCATCATTTCTGATTTTTAAAATGTTTTACAGGGAAGACACAATATGTAGCTAACCACGATAGCAAAAGACACAACTTTTTTTTCCCACCATTTTTTTCCTGCATAGGTAGCTATCACAATTTCGACCAAATAAAGATATAAATAGTCACTAACCAAGAAACAACTTCATCAGATGACAGTCTGATAACATATTTATTGTATAGCATATGTTTTGTTAGAAAAATGTGCATGTTTCAGGTATAAATCATAGTTTTACATTGCAGCCACCATCACAACTCTCACCAAAGCAACTAGAATAACTACAGAGATCAATTACCTAAATACGTGAATTACCTAAATACTCATCATAAAACATTTATGAAAAATACAAAGCGTACAGCAAATGAAAGACAAAGATCTTGTGAATCCAGCCAATATTTCATATTTTTTAAGTGTTTTACAGCGAAAACACAATATAGCATTATATTAGCTTACTACAATAGCCAACCACACAACAGCATTGATTCAAGCCAACAATAGCGATAGCGAATAAACCAGCAAAAGATATTAATTTTTTCACTAACCTTCTCAAACTTCTTCAGATGACAGTCCTATAACATCATGTTACACAATACATATAGAGTTTGTTCGAAAATGTGCATATTTAGCGGCACAAATCGTGGTTATACAATGAGAATAGTAGCCAAGCTGCCAACAAAATGTCAGGAGAAATCTTGGGAGAGGCACCTAATCTAATCATTAACTAATCATAAACTTGACTAAAAAATACAGGTTGGACAGCAAATGAAAGATACATTAGTTCTTAATGCAACCGCTGTGTTAGATTTTTAAAATTAACGTTACTACGACATACAGCGTGCGTTAAAGCGAGACCGCACCGAAATTAATGGCGGAATAGGAGTTTTACATTTTTCAACAGAACAACGAATTAACATCATAAATAGTTCTTACTTTTTGATGAGCTTTCATCAGAATCTTGGGCAAGTTGTCCTTTGTCCAAAAGAATCGTTGCTCGGTTGTAGATTGTCGCCTTCAACTTTGGAATTAGCAGTAAACATTAGCCATGTGGCCCAGACGTGCCCAACTCACTATAACGCAGCACAAAGAAATATCCGAAAATCGCAATATACTGATATAAACTGATATAACTCAGTTTAAAATAACAACATTATGATGTCTTTAACACCTATATCGAATAAAATCAGAGCCGGATATATCTAAGGCCTATAACGGGAGCTTTCCAGAACGCCATCCTGAGGTCTGTCTTGCGTCATGGCGAATGTTGAAAAGACTGCACCCCACGTTCCAAGACCATTTATATGGCCTCAGATCTGCCTAGCAACTCCATTCCAATTCTCACTATTTGCTGACATCTAGGGGAAGGCGTATGCAGTGCATCTCGACCAATAGAAAACATGCAAATTAATAAACTGACCCCAGAACAGCCTGCCTGATTTCAGATTTTTCACTTCCTCACATGAAGTTTGCTCCAATTTGAGTTCTGCTTTACTCACAGATATAATTCAAACGGTTTTAGAAACTAGAGAGTGTTTTCTATCCAATAGTAATAATAATATGCATATTGTACGAGCAAGAATTGAGTACGAGGCAGTTTAATTTGGGAACAAAATTTTTACAAAGTGAAAACAGCACCCCCTATTGAGAAAAAGCGATAACGAATAACGTCCAGACTGGACGGAAAGTCACAACCAGACCCCTGATTCCTCTAATCAAGGGCTGGCACTTTTTGATCGATGCCTGTTCTCCCAGTTTATGAGAAGCAGTGGGGTGGAGGGGAGGATTAGCTTCCCTTAACGACATGTCACCGTATCTGGCCCTGCGTATCGGGTTCTCCTGAGAGACAGAATGGGACCAGTCAGGAAGCCTGATGAGCTCATGTCTGTTTTAAATGTGTTTTTAATGCACTGGCCAATGACTGGGCCTGGGCCCGGCCGGGCTGCTCTCCTCTGCCAGCTCCATATCCAGGGCTCCTGTGATTGAGGGGCCTGTGCTAATGGGTAATGGGTAATGGGACACCGGGTCAATAATTGTGATACTTTGAGTAGGGCCGAGGGCCAGTGTACCTGACTGGGTCTTTAAGTAAGTGCCCTGTTACCATAGTCCCAAGGAGAACCAGAGAGGAGTGACAAATGAGCAATGGACATTGGGGACAGGGGGGATTTATACCGTAACGTTTCCCAAACTCGGTCCTGGGGACCCCAAGAGGAGTCACTACACAGCTGATTCAAATAACCAACTCATCATCAAGCTTTGTAACTTCACGGCTAATGCCCATCTTAATGTCCTCATCGTGGGGTCCTAGTTGTCACGTAAACATGTTCGGTCGCAATACACCAAGAGTATTTGTGATGGTGTCTTCTTTTCAAGCTCATCTGGAGGGTCATGAGATGGTACCTCTAGATTCAACAGATGTACAGTACCAGTCAGAAGTTTGGACACAGCTACTCATTCCGGGGGTTTTCTTTGTTTTTACTATTTTCTACATTGTAGAAAAATAGTGTAGACATCAAAACTGTGAAATTACACATATGGAACCATCACTCTTGGTTCTTGGTTAAATAGCCCTTACACAGCCTGGAGGTGTGTTGGGTCATTGTCCTCCTCTGAACAGTTGATGCTGAGATGTGTCTGTTACTTGAACTCTGTGAAGCATTTATTTGGGCTGTAATTTCTGAGGCTGGTAACTCTAATGAACTTATACTCTGCAGCAGAGGTAACTCTGGGTCTTCCATTTCTGTGGCAGTCCTCACGAGAACCAGTTTCATCATAGTGCTTGATGGTTTTAGTGACTGCACTTGAAGAAACCTTAAAAGTTCTTGAAATGTTCCGTATTGACTGACCTTCATGTCTTAAAGTAATGATGAACTGTCATTTCTCTTCGATTATTTGAGCTGTTCTTGCCAAAATATGGACTTGGTCTTTTACCAAATAGGGCTATTTTCTGTATATCACCCCCTACCTTGTCACAACACAACTGATTGGCTCAAACGCATTAAGAAGGAAAGAAATTCCACAAAACTTTTAACAAGGCACACCTGTTAATTGAAATTAATTCAAGGTGACTACCTCATGAAGCTGGTTGAGAGAATGAGAGTGTGCAAAGCTGTCACCAAGACAAAGAATGGCTACTTTGAAGAATCTCAACTATAAAATGTATTTTGATGTGTTTCACACTTTTTTTTGGTTACTACATGATTCCATACGTGTTATTTCATAGTTTTGATGTCTTCACTATTATTCTTCAATGTAGAAAATAGTCAAAATAAAGAAAAACCCCTGAATTAGTAGGTGTCCAAACGTTTAACAGGTACTACATGTGTAGTATAACACCTCACCTGTAGGTGGTAGTTTATATTACTGGAGCTAAAGGCATTGTGGTAAATCAAACATCCCTTCTCCTTGGCCCATAAAGAAGCCTGTTTCTGTCCACACATCATTTTGTGAAGCTACGGTCTACTGTTGTTTATACAGTAATGATTCACAACATTTTTATCATAGCTGAGAGACCTAACGATGAGCTAAGAGACCTGTTGCAGCTGAGATAAACAGGTCGGTAATGAAGCCGCACTCCGGGAGATATTATTTAATAACACCATGATTTACCAGCTGTGGCATAGGGCCAAGAAAAGATGGGTCCGGTTCTCCAAGGCTCAGGACTCCCTGTCCCTTTTTCTGCCCAGTACAAAACACCTCTCCTCTGGCCTGGCAGTCCAGAGGTAAAAGCTGTTATCAATAGTAAGAGATGAGAGTGAAATCAGGTTATGGCAATGGATGAAATAATACATGAAGAGTTCCATCATGGGCTTGAGGTAGAGAGAGAGCGAGTGTTCAATCAGGAGATAGGGAGAGAGGGTGTTCCATCAAGAGATAAGGAGAGAGGGTGTTCCATCAGGAGATAGAGAGAGAGAGTGTTCAATCAGGAGATAGGGAGAGAGGGTGTTCCATCAAGAGATAAGGAGAGAGGGTGTTGCATCAGGAGATAGGGAGAGAGAGTGTTCAAACAGGAGATAGGGATAGAGAATGTTCCATCAGGAGATAGGGAGAGAGGGTGTTCCATCAGGAGATAGGGAGAGATAGTGTTGCATCAGGAGATAGGGAGAGAGAATGTTCCATCAGGTACAGAGAACGCTCAGTGAAGACTAACCTCACTGTAAAGACAGAGAACGCTCAGTGAAGACTAACCTCACTGTAAAGACAGAGAACGCTCAGTGAAGACTAACCTCACTGTAAAGACAGAGAACGCTCAGTGAAGACTAACCTCACTGTAAAGACAGAGAACGCTCAGTGAAGACTAACCTCACTGTAAAGACAGAGAGCTCTCAGTGAAGACTAACCTCACTGTAAAGACAGAGAACTCTCACTGAAGACTAACCTCACTGTAAAGACAGAGAACTCTCAGTGAAGACTAACCTCACTGTAAAGACAGAGAGCTCTCAGTGAAGTCTAACCTCACTGTAAAGACAGAGAACTCTCAGTGAAGACTAACCTCACTGTAAAGACAGAGAACTCTCAGTGAAGACTAACCTCACTGTAAAGACAGAGAGCTCTCAGTGAAGACTAACCTCACTGTAAAGACAGAGAACTCTCAGTGAAGACTAACCTCACTGTAAAGACAGAGAACTCTCAGTGAAGACTAACCTCACTGTAAAGACAGAGAGCTCTCAGTGAAGACTAACCTCACTGTAAAGACAGAGAACTCTCAGTGAAAACTAACCTCACTGTAAAGACAGAGAACGCTCAGTGAAGACTAACCTCACTGTAAAGACAGAGAGCGCTCAGTGAAGACTAACCTCACTGTAAAGACAGAGAACTCTCAGTGAAGACTAACCTCACTGTAAAGACAGAGAGCTCTCAGTGAAGACTAACCTCACTGTAAAGACAGAGAACTCTTAGTGAAGACTAACCTCACTGTAAAGACAGAGAACTCTTAGTGAAGACTAACCTCACTGTAATGACAGAGAACTCTCAGTGAAGACTAACCTCACTGTAAAGATAGAGAACTCTCAGTGAACACTAACCTCACTGTAAAGACAGAGAACTCTCAGTGAAGACTAACCTCACTGTAAAGACAGAGAACTCTCACTGAAGACTAACCTCACTGTAAAGACAGAGAACTCTCAGTGAAGACTAACCTCACTGTAAAGACAGAGAACTCTCAGTGAAGACTAACCTCACTGTAAAGACAGAGAACTCTCAGTGAAGACTAACCTCACTGTAAAGATAGAGAACTCTCAGTGAAGACTAACCTCACTGTAAAGACAGAACTCTCAGTGAAGACTAACCTCACTGTAAAGACAGAGAACTCTCAGTGAAGACTAACCTCACTGTAAAGACAGAGAACTCTCAGTGAAGACTAATCTCACTGTAAAGACAGAGAACTCTCAGTGAAGACTAACCTCACTGTAAAGACAGAACTCTCAGTGAAGACTAACCTCACTGTAAAGACAGAGAACTCTCAGTGAAGACTAACCTCACTGTAAAGACAGAACTCTCAGTGAAGACTAACCTCACTGTAAAGATAGAGAACTCTCAGTGAAGACTAACCTCATTGTAAAGACAGAGAACTCTCCGTGAACACTAACCTCACTGTAAAGACAGAACTCTCAGTGAAGACTAACCTCACTGTAAAGACAGAACTCTCAGTGAAGACTAACCTCACTGTAAAGATAGAGAACTCTCAGTGAAGACTAACCTCATTGTAAAGACAGAGAACTCTCAGTGAACACTAACCTCACTGTAAAGACAGAACTCTCAGTGAAGACTAACCTCACTGTAAAGTATCCTTTCATACTACAGTTTGGCCATTACCTTTCCTTTGTTGGTGAATGATTGCTTAGTCGTCAAGAGCTGACCTCGTCGTTAAAGCCCAGGAACACCATGGCAACAGCCTCATTAGGGCTAACGAGCTGATATAACTCATCCTCAATGAGAGCGGAGGAGGGCAGGCGCCTTCGGGACCACATGGGTGACGGGGGGTCAATTTGGATCCGTCCAGCATCCCTGAGTCCGTGGACCAGACCCCAATATGGACAAGAAGCTGGTTTTAATTGGATAATAATGACAGTGTGCCTTACAGTGGAGAGTAAATGACCTCAGACAGTTTGGCATTCGCACCTAATTTAGCTGACTGCTTCTGATTGTGCCACTATTATGAATAAGACGTTGCCATGGTTATGGAAGCCAGCAGATTTAAGCCACAGTCGGAGCTTTATTCAATGCCTAGGACTACTGAGGTGGATTGTTGCTCCCTCTAACTGGCTGCACTGTCTCATCAGCCAATCATAAACATGACACAATGTCCATGTTATATACAGTGGGGAGAACAAGTATTTGATACACTGCCGATTTTGCAGGTTTTCCTACTTACAAAGCATGTAGAGGTCTGTAATTTTTATCATAGGTACACTTCAACTGTGAGAGACGGAATCTAAAACAAAAATCCAGAAAATGACATTGTATGATTTTTAATTAATTAGCATTTTATTGCATGACATAAGTATTTGATACATCAGAAAAGCAGAACTTAATATTTGGTACAGAAACCTTTGTTTGCAATTACAGAGATCATACGTTTCCTGTAGTTCTTGACCAGGTTTGCACACACTGCAGCAGGAGAGCTGCTACAGGGGAACTGCTTCATGAGAGCTGCTAAGTATCAAACACTTCTTCTCCCCACTGTATGTACACTATGGATGTTTGTCCATGTGTCTTGCATGTGTTTATGCATGTACTGTATCTATGTTACAGTTTTTTCCAATTGCTAACACACTAAAATGACATGCACAGCACAATTATTTAAACTGACACACAGAGAGCAAAACCTCTTCTCAAGTCTCTAAAAGTCTAAACACATCTACTGCTTTACACACATTTTGCATTTCAAATTGCTACTTTTTAAATGCACTGCACACGGTTCTCTGCATAAGACACAACAATCTGACATAAAGTCACATGTTTGCCATTTCAAAACACTGCCATTCAAAATGACACTACATGAGCTAATTGGCCAATACATGTGCCACCTGGCCAAACACCTTAATGGTTCATTGTTACTACCACTTCAATCAGGAAGTAAGCACTATGAAAAGACCACAGGTGAGCACCTTTTGTTTTACAACAACAATGGAAGCCGTTGCAGAGAGAGGAAGAGGAAGAGGGAGGGTGAGAATGAGAGGGGGAGGAAGAGTGAGAGGTAGGGGGGGTGAGAATGAGAGGGGGAGGAAGAGTGAGAGGTAGGGGGGGGTGAGAATGAGAGGGGAGAGGAAGAGTGAGAGGTAGGGGGAGGGGGAGGGTGAGAATGAGAGGGGAGGAAGAGTGAGAGGTAGGGGGAGGGGGAGGGTGAGAATGAGAGGGGAGGAAGAGTGAGAGGTAGGGGGAGGGGGAGGGTGAGAATGAGAGGGGGAGGAAGAGTGAGAGGTAGGGGGAGGGTGAGTGAGAGGTAGGGGGAGGAAGAGTGAGAGGTAGGGGGGTGAGAATGAGAGGGGAGGAAGAGTGAGAGGTAGGGGGGGTGAGCATGAGAGGGAGGGGGGGTGAGAATGAGAGGAGGAGGAAGAGTGAGAGGTAGGGGGAGGGGGAGGGGGAGAATGAGAGGGGGAGGAAGAGTGAGAGGTAGGGGGGTGAGAATGAGAGGGGGAGGAAGAGTGAGAGGTAGGGGGGTGAGAATGAGAGGGGGGAGGGTGAGAATGAGAGGGGGAGGAAGATTGAGAGGTAGGGGGGGTGAGCATGAGAGGGGGGGAAGAGTGAGAGGTAGGGGGAGGGTGAGCATGAGAGGGGGAGGAAGAGTGAGAGGTAGGGGGAGGGTGAGAATGAGAGGGGGAGGAAGAGTGAGAGGTAGGGGGAGGAAGAGTGAGAGGTAGGGGGGTGAGAATGAGAGGGGGAGGAAGAGTGAGAGGTAGGGGGGTGAGCATGAGAGGGGGAGGAAGAGTGAGAGGTAGGGGGAGGAAGAGTGAGAGGTAGGTGGGGTAAGCATGAGAGGGGGAGGAAGAGTGAGAGGTAGGGGTGAGCATGAGAGATAGAGGGAGGAAGAGTGAGAGGTAGGTGGGGTGAGCATGAGGGGGGAGGAAGAGTGAGAGGTAGGGGGATGAGCATGAGAGGGGGATGATGAGTGAGAGGTAGGGGGAGGGTGAGCATGAGAGGGGGAGGAAGAGTGAGAGGTAGTGGGGGTGAGCATGAGAGGGGGAGGAAGAGTGAGAGGTAGGGGGGGGTGAGCATGAGAGGGGGAGGAAGAGTGAGAGGTAGGGGGAGGAAGAGTGAGAGGTAGGGGGAGGAAGAGTGAGAGGGGGAGGAAGATTGAGAGGTAGGGGGGGTGAGAATGAGAGGGGGAGGAAGAGTGACAGGTAGAGGGAGGGGGAGAATGAGAGGGGGAGGAAGAGGAAGAGTGAGAGGTAGGGGGAGGAAGAGTGAGAGGTAGGGGGGTGAGCATGAGAGGGGGAGGAAGAGTGAGAGGTAGGGGGGTGAGCATGAGAGGGGGAGGAAGAGTGAGAGGTAGGGGGAGGGGGAGAATGAGAGGGGGAGGAAGAGTGAGAGGTAGGGGGGGTGAGCATGAGAGGGGGAGGAAGAGTGAGAGGTAGGGGGGGGGTGAGCATGAGGGGGAGAGGGGGAGGAAGAGTGAGAGGTAGGGGGGGTGAGCATGAGAGGGGGAGGAAGAGTGAGAGGTAGGGGGGGTGAGCATGAGAGGGGGAGGAAGAGTGAGAGGAGGAGGAAGAGTGAGAGGTAGGGGAGGGTGAGCATGAGAGGGGGAGGAAGAGTGAGAGGTAGGGGGGGTGAGCATGAGAGGGGGAGGAAGAGTGAGAGGTAGGGGGGGTGAGCATGAGAGGGGGAGGAAGAGTGAGAGGTAGGGGGGGTGAGCATGAGAGGGGGAGGAAGAGTGAGAGGTAGGGGGAGGAAGAGTGAGAGGAGGAGGAAGAGTGAGAGGTAGGGGGAAGGGGAGAATGAGAGGGGAAGGAAGAGTGAGAGGTAGGGGGGGTGAGCATGAGAGGGGGAGGAAGAGTGAGAGGTAGGGGGGGTGAGCATGAGAGGGGGAGGAAGAGTGAGAGGTAGGGGGAAGAGTGAGAGGTAGGGGGAGGAAGAGTGAGAGGAGGAGGAAGAGTGAGAGGTAGGGGGAGTGGGAGAATGAGAGAAGGAGGAAGAGTGAGAGGTCGGGGGGTGAGCATGAGAGGGGGAGGAAGAGTGAGAGGTAGGGGGAGGAAGAGTGAGAGGTAGGGGGGGTGAGCATGAGAGGGGGAGGAAGAGTGAGAGGTAGGGGGAGGGTGAGCATGAGAGGGGGAGGTAGAGTGAGAGGTAGGGGGAGGATGAGAATGAGAGGGGGAGGAAGAGTGAGAGGTAGGGGGGTGAGAATGAGAGGGGGAGGGTGAGAATGAGAGGGGGAGGAAGATTGAGAGGTGGGGGGGTGAGCATGAGAGGGGGGGGAAGAGTGAGAGGTAGGGGGAGGGTGAGCATGAGAGGGGGAGGAAGAGTGAGAGGTAGGGGGAGGGTGAGAATGAGAATGAGAGCCGGAGGAAGAGTGAGAGGTAGGGGGAGGAAGAGTGAGAGGTAGGGGGGTGAGAATGAGAGGGGGAGGAAGAGTGAGAGGTAGGGGGTGAGCATGAGAGGGGGAGGAAGAGTGAGAGGTAGGGGGAGGAAGAGTGAGAGGTAGGGGGGGTAAGCGTGAGAGGGGGAGGAAGAGTGAGAGGTAGGGGTGAGCATGAGAGATAGAGGGAGGAAGAGTGAGAGGTAGGTGGGGTGAGCATGAGGGGGGGAGGAAGAGTGAGAGGTATGGGGAGGAAGAGTGAGAGGTAGGGGGGGTGAGCATGAGAGGTAGGGGGAGGAAGAGTGAGAGGTAGGGGGGTGAGCATGAGAGGTAGGGGGAGGAAGAGTGAGAGGAAGGGGGGTTGAGCATGAGAGGTGGAGGAAGAGTGAGAGGTAGGGGGGATGAGCATGAGAGGGGGATGATGAGTGAGAGGTAGGGGGAGGGTGAGCATGAGAGGGGGAGGAAGAGTGAGAGGTAGGGGGGTGAGCATGAGAGGGGGAGGAAGAGTGAGAGGTAGGGGGGTGAGCATGAGAGGGGGAGGAAGAGTGAGAGGTAGGGGGAGGAAGAGTGAGAGGTAGGGGGAGGAAGAGTGAGAGGGGGAGGAAGATTGAGAGGTAGGGGGGTTGAGAATAGTAGGGGTGGAAGAGTGACAGGTAGAGGGAGGGGGAGAATGAGAGGGGGAGGAAGAGGAAGAGTGAGAGGTAGGGGGAGGAAGAGTGAGAGGTAGGGGGGTGAGCATGAGAGGGGGGGAAGAGTGAGAGGTAGGGGGTGAGCATGAGAGGGGGAGGAAGAGTGAGAGGTAGGGGGAGGGGGAGAATGAGAGGGGGAGGAAGAGTGAGAGGTAGGGGGTTGAGCATGAGAGGGAGGGGAGTGAGAGGTAGGGGGGGTGAGCATGAGAGGGGGAGAGGGGGAGGAAGAGTGAGAGGTAGGGGGGGTGAGCATGAGAGGGGGAGGAAGAGTGAGAGGAGGAGGAAGAGTGAGAGATAGGGGAGGGTGAGAATGAGAGGGGGAGGAAGAGTGAGAGGTAGGGGGGGTGAGCATGAGAGGGGGAGGAAGAGTGAGAGGTAGGGGGGTGAGCATGAGAGGGGGAGGAAGAGTGAGAGGTGGGGGGGGTGAGCATGAGAGGGGGAGGAAGAGTGAGAGGTAGGGGGAGGAAGAGTGAGAGGAGGAGGAAGAGTGAGAGGTAGGGGGAAGGGGAGAATGAGAGGGGGAGGAAGAGTGAGAGGTAGGGGGGGTGAGCATGAGAGGGGGAGGAAGAGTGAGAGGTAGGGGGGGTGAGCATGAGAGGGGGAGGAAGAGTGAGATGTAGGGGGTGTGAGCATGAGAGGGGGAGGAAGAGTGAGAGGTAGGGGGGGTGAGCATGAGAGGGGGAGGAAGAGTGAGAGGTAGGGGGGGTGAGCATGAGAGGGGGAGGAAGAGTGAGAGGTAGGGGGGTGAGCATGAGAGGGGGAGGAAGAGTGAGAGGTAGGGGGAGGAAGAGTGAGAGGAGGAGGAAGAGTGAGAGGTAGGGGGAGGGTGAGAATGAGAGGGGGAGGAAGAGTGAGAGGTAGGGGGGGGTGAGCATGAGAGGAGGAGGAAGAGTGAGAGGTAGGGGGGGTGAGCATGAGAGGGGGAGGAAGAGTGAGAGGTAGGGGGGTGAGCATGAGAGGGGGAGGAAGAGTGAGAGGTAGGGGGAGGAAGAGTGAGAGGAGGAGGAAGAGTGAGAGGTAGGGGGAGTGGGAGAATGAGAGGGGGAGGAAGAGTGAGAGGTAGGGGGGTGAGCATGAGAGGGGGAGGAAGAGTGAGAGGTAGGGGGAGGAAGAGTGAGAGGTAGGGGGGGTGAGCATGAGAGGGGGAGGAAGAGTGAGAGGTAGGGGGAGGAAGAGTGAGAGGTAGGGGGAGGAAGAGTGAGAGGTAGGGGGAGGAAGAGTGAGAGGTAAGGGGAGGAAGAGTGAGAGGTAGGGGTAGAGCTGGTAGAGGAGTTCATGGCCAAAGAAGACAACAACTTTCAAATGAAATCAGAGTAACATTAGTTGATCATGTCATCCACCATGGGCTGACAATGTGAGAGGCTGGAATCAGAGTAACATTAGTTGATCATGTTATCCACCATGGGCTGACAATGTGAGAGGCTGGAATCAGAGTAACATTAGTTGATCATGTTATCCACCATGGGCTGACAATGTGAGAGGCTGGAATCAGAGCAACATTAGTTGATCATGTTATCCACCATGGGCTGACAATGTGAGAGGCTGGAATCAGAGTAACCTTAGTTGATCATGTCATCCACCATGGGCTGACAATGTGAGAGGCTGGAATCAGAGTAACATTAGTTGATCATGTCATCCACCATGGGCTGACGATGAGAGAGGCTGGAATCAGAGTAACCTTAGTTGATCATGTCATCCACCATGGGCTGACAATGTGAGAGGCTGGAATCAGAGTAACCTTAGTTGATCATGTCATCCACCATGGGCTGACAATGTGAGAGGCTGGAATCAGAGTAACCTTAGTTGATCATGTCATCAACCATGGGCTGACGATGAGAGAGGCTGGAATCAGAGTAACCTTAGTTGATCATGTCATCAACCATGGGCTGACGATGAGAGAGGCTGGAATCAGAGTAACCTTAGTTGATCATGTCATCAACCATGGGCTGACGATGAGAGAGGCTGGAATCAGAGTAACCTTAGTTGATCATGTCATCAACCATGGGCTGACAATGTGAGAGGCTGGAATCAGAGTAACCTTAGTTGATCATGTCATCCACCATGGGCTGACGATGAGAGAGGCTGGAATCAGAGTAACCTTAGTTGATCATGTCATCAACCATGGGCTGACAATGTGAGAGGCTGGAATCAGAGTAACCTTAGTTGATCATGTCATCAACCATGGGCTGACGATGAGAGAGGCTGGAATCAGAGTAACCTTAGTTGATCATGTCATCAACCATGGGCTGACGATGAGAGAGGCTGGAATCAGGGCAGCCTTAGTTGATCATGTCATCCACCATGGGCTGACAATGGGAGAGGCTGGAATCAGGGCAGCCTTAGTTGATCATGTCATCCACCATGGGCTGACAATGAGAGAGGCTGGAATCAGAGCAACATTAGTTGATCATGTCATCTATGTTTACATCCACGCGGCGGTAATTGCTGTTGCTCGGTGATGGATACCCAACACACAACGGGGTGTGTGGGGGGGTTCGTCCATCGCCGTAGGGCTGTCATCAGATACACAGACACGGTGCAGCGGTTTCATGCCTGTCACAGGTAATGTACACACCACATATTTATCTCCCTAAACACAGACATAAGCAGGCCAGGGGGCCTCTTCTCATTTATCCACACATCAATACATGGCCTGTTTTGGACCGTATGTCAATTGTGTACATGCAATACATACAGTAGAGTTACAGTATATAAAGGGATACTTGGTGATTTGTCATTATTACCATGGCTGCAATTGAGCTAATGTGGTTGTCCACGGGTCAAATTACAGCATGTATCCACTCTCTTGTATTTTCAACTCCTAGTCCCCCAAAACTAATCTGAAGTGAATTGTTTGTGGACTTTTTGTGTCTCGTTAGAACAATGTTGCCAGCATTGGACTGATATGAAAAAAGCTGAACTTCTTCTGGTCCATAGACTGATAGAATACTGTAGTTTTAATAAACCTGTCAAACTCAAGACTCCTTCATCATCTAATTACATACACTTTTTACAAATGGAGAAACTGGGAGTCTGATTTAAAAAATATGTCATGAAGCTATAGCAAGAGTTACAGAGCTCTGCTATGTGTTTGTGGAGAGCTGATACAGGAGAGCTGCTACAGGAGAGCTGTTACATGAGAGCTGTTACATGAGAGCTGCTACATGAGAGCTACTACATGAGAGTTGCTACAGAGGAGCTGCTACAGGACAGTTACTACAGGAGAGCTAATACAGGAGAGCTGCTACATGAGTGCTGCTACAGGAGAGCTGCTACAGGACAGTTGCAACAGGAGAGTTGCTACAGGACAGTTGCTACATGAGAGCTGCTACATGAGAGCTGCTACATGAGAGCTGCTACAGGACAGCTGCTACATGAGAGCTGCTACATAAGAGCTGCTACAGGAGAGCTGCTACAGAAGAGCTGCTACATGAGAGCTGCTACAGGACAGCTGCTACAGGACAGTTGCTACATGAGAGCTGCTACATGAGAGCTGCTACGGGAGAGCTGCTACAGGACAGTTGCTACAGGAGAGCTGCTACAGGACAGTTGCTACTGGAGAGCTGCTACAGGACAGCTGATACAGGAGAGTTGCTACAGGACAGTTGCTACTGGAGAGCTGCTACAGGACAGTTGCTACAGGACAGTTGCTACATGAGATCTGCTACAGGAGAGCTTCTACATGAGAGCTACTACAGGAGAGCTGCTAGATGAGTGCTGCTACAGGAGAGCTGCTACAGGAGAGCTGTTACATGAGAGCTGTTACATGAGAGCTGCTACGGGAGAGCTACTACATGAGAGTTGCTACAGGAGAGCTGCTACAGGACAGTTACTACAGGAGAGCTAATACAGGAGAGCTGCTACATGAGTGCTGCTACAGGAGAGCTGCTACAGGACAGTTGCTACAGGACAGTTGCTACATGAGAGCTGCTACATGAGAGCTGCTACAGGACAGCTGCTACATGAGAGCTGCTACATAAGAGCTGCTACAGGAGAGCTGCTACAGGAGAGCTGCTACATGAGAGCTGCTACAGGAGAGCTGCTACAGGACAGTTGCTACATGAGAGCTGCTACATGAGAGCTGCTACGGGAGAGCTGCTACAGGACAGTTGCTACAGGAGAGCTGCTACAGGACAGTTGCTACTGGAGAGCTGCTACAGGACAGCTGATACAGGAGAGTTGCTACAGGACAGTTGCTACTGGAGAGCTGCTACAGGACAGTTGCTACAGGACAGTTGCTACATGAGAGCTGCTACAGGAGAGCTTCTACATGAGAGCTACTACAGGAGAGCTGCTACATGAGTGCTGCTACAGGACAGTTGCTACAGGACAGTTGCTACAGGACAGTTGCTACATGAGAGCTGCTACAGGAGAACTGCTACATGAGAGCTGCTACAGGAGAGCTGCTACATGAAGCTACTACAGGACAGCTGCTACATGAGAGCTGCTACGGGAGAGCTGCTACAGGACAGTTGCTACATGAGAGCTGCTACATGAGAGCTGCTACGGGAGAGCTGCTACAGGACAGTTGCTACAGGAGAGCTGCTACAGGACAGTTGCTACATGAGAGCTGCTACAGGACAGTTGCTACTGGAGAGCTGCTACAGGACAGTTGCTACAGGACAGTTGCTACATGAGAGCTGCTACAGGAGAGCTTCTACATGAGAGCTACTACAGGAGAGCTGCTACATGAGTGCTGCTACAGGACAGTTGCTACAGGACAGTTGCTACAGGACAGTTGCTACATGAGAGCTGCTACATGAGAGCTGCTACAGGAGAACTGCTACATGAGAGCTGCTACAGGAGAGCTGCTACATGAGAGCTACTACAGGACAGCTGCTACATGAGAGCTGCTACAGGAGAGCTGCTACAGGAGAACTGCTACATGAGAGCTGCTACAGGACAGCTGCTACATGAGAGCTGCTACAGGAGAACTGCAACATGAGCTGCTACAGGAGAACTGCTACATGAGCTACTACATGAGAGCTGCTACATAAGAGCTGCTACATGAGAGCTGCTACAGGAGAGCTGCTACAGGACAATTGCTACAGGAGAGCTGCTACAGGACAGTTGCTACAGGAGAGTTGCTACAGGACAGTTGCTAATGGAGAGCTGCTACAGGACAGCTGCTACAGGAGAGTTGCTACAGGACAGTTGCTACTGGAGAGCTGCTACAGGACAGTTGCTACAGGACAGTTGCTACATTAGAGCTGCTACAGGAGAGCTTCTACATGAGAGCTACTACAGGAGAGCTGCTACATGAGTGCTGCTACAGGAGAGCTGCTACAGGACAGTTGCTACAGGAGAGTTGCTGCAGGACAGTTGCTACATGAGAGCTGCTACATGAGAGCTGCTACAGGAGAACTGCTACATGAGAGCTGCTACAGGAGAGCTGCTACATGAGAGCTACTACAGGACAGCTGCTACATGAGAGCTGCTACAGGAGAGCTGCTACAGGAGAACTGCTACATGAGAGCTGCTACAGGACAGCTGCTACATGAGAGCTGCTACATGAGAGCTGCTACAGGAGAACTGAAACATGAGCTGCTACAGGAGAACTGCTACATGAGCTGCTACATGAGCTGCTACATAAGAGCTGCTACATAAGAGCTGCTACATGACAGCTGCTACATGAGAGCTGCTACGGGAGAGCTGCTACCTGAGAGCTGCTACAGGAGAGCTGATACAGGACAGTTGCTACAGGAGAGCTGCTACAGGAGAGCTACTACATGAGAGCTGTTACATGAGAGCTTCTACAGGAGAGCTGCTACATGAGTGCTGCTACAGGAGAGCTGCTACAAGACAGTTGCTACAGGACAGTTGCTGCAGGACAGTTGCTACATGAGAGCTGCTACATGAGAGCTGCTACAGGAGAGCTGCTACAGGAGAACTGCTACATGAGAGCTGCTACAGGACAGCTGATACATGAGAGCTGCTACATGAGAGCTGCTAC
Source organism: Salvelinus fontinalis (assembly GCF_029448725.1). NCBI lineage: Eukaryota > Metazoa > Chordata > Actinopteri > Salmoniformes > Salmonidae > Salvelinus > Salvelinus fontinalis. Next base: position 24,885,069 of record NC_074689.1, read on the forward strand.
ATGAGAGGTGCTCATGTAGAGCTGCTACAGGAGAACTGCTACATGAGCTGCTACAGGAGAACTGCTACATGAGCTGCTACATGAGAGCTGCTACATGGGAGTTGCTACATGAGAGCTGCTACATGAGAGCTGCTACAGGAGAGCTGCTACATGAGAGCTGCTACAGGAGAGCTGCTACAGGACAGTTGCTACATGAGAGCTGCTACAGGAGAGCTGCTACAGGAGAGCTGCTACAGGACAGTTGCTACAGGACAGCTGCTACATGAGAGCAGCTACAGGAGAGCTGCTACAGGAGAGTTGCTACAGGAGAGCTGCTACAGGACATTTGCTACAGGAGAGCTGCTACAGGAGAGCTGCTACAGGAGAGCTGCTACAGGAGAGTTGCTACATGAGAACTGCTACAGGAGAGTTGCTACAGGAGAGTTGCTACAGGAGAGCTGCTACAGAACAGTTGCTACAGGAGAGCTGCTACAGGAGAGTTGCTACAGGACAGTTGCTACATGAGAGCTGCTACAGGAGAGCTGCTATAGGACAGCTTCTACAGGAGAGCTGCTACAGGAGAACTGCTATAGGAGAGCTGCTACAGGAGAGTTGCTACAGGAGAGTTGCTACAGGAGAGTTGCTACAGGACAGTTGCTACAGGAGAGCTGCTACAGGACAGTTGCTACAGGAGAGCTGTTACATGAGAGCTGCTACAGGAGAGTTGCTACAGGAGAGTTGCTACAGGAGATTTGCTACAGGAGAGCTGCTACAGGACAGTTGCTACATGAGAGCTGCTACAGGGGAGCTGCTACAGGAGAGCTGCTACAGGAGAGCTGCTATAGGACCGCTTCTACAGGAGAGTTGCTACAGGAGATCTGCTACAGGAGAGTTGCTACAGGAGAGTTGCTACAGGAGAACTGCTACAGGAGAGTTGCTACAGGAGAGTTGCTACAGGAGAGTTGCTACAGGAGAGCTGCTACAGGAGAACTGCTACAGGAGAGCTGCTGTGAGCTGCTTTGAAATGTACTAGTGCCCATCCTGGCACTTCCTGTTTGAGAACAGGTTATCACCCCTACACATGAGCCCAGCTAATTTACTTGAGGGATGCTCCTGAATGCAGCCCAGTGGTGCTCCCGAGCTCTCCTCAGACATCAGAGAGCCTCTTCAGAAAATACAAGTCAGAACTGTTCCACCTAATATCCAAGCAGGGCCCAAATGGAAAGCAGTTTATAATTGGCAGGCAAATTCATTGAGATGCTGTTAAGCTCCAAGTTTGAAGCATTTTGGAAATAGATTTGAGCTCATTAATTTCAATGCTCGGTTACTAGGTGCAACAAGACAGGTTTGTTCAACCCGCACCTCGCCTGTCGAAAAAGAGGAGAGGGGAGCCATGCTGACATCATTATCAGTTGATTTAATTAAAGATGAAAGAGCTCGCAGAAACACTCTGGCCAGAGATCCAGATCTTGCTTAATGCAAGCAGACGAGACGACAAACGGCGGGAACTTTGTCGCCGTGGTTACGGCACAAAAAAAGTCCACGTCGAGAGCAGGGGAAGGAAATAATATTAAATTAGTTTTGGGAGTTGGTAAGAAGTGAATATTTGCTTATATTGAAGGAGTTTTGGGGGTTGAGAAAAAGTGGAGATTTGATTTTTAGGTGCTGGTTCCTTGATTGTCACGACTTCTGTTCTTACCTGTCACATGACATAAGGCTGAGGACTTCCTGTGATGAAGTACTGCCTCTGGCACTATGTTCCTCCCCTAGAACAACCTGGTGCTGCTGAGAATACACACAGATATACACACACACACACAAACAAACACACACACATACACAGATACACACACACACACACACACACACACACACACACACACACACACACACAAACATACACACAAACACACAAACACACACACAAACACACACAGATACACACACACACACACACACACACACACACACACAAACACACAAACACACACAAACACACAAACACAGATACACACACACACACACACACACACAAACACACACAAACACAGATACACAAACACACACAGCTACACACACACACACATATATACACACACACACACACAAACACAGATACAGAAACACACACACACGCAGACAGATACACAAACACACACACACACAAACACACACACACAAACACACACACGAACACACACACAAACACAGATACACAAACACAAACACAGATACACACACACAAACACAGATACACAAACACACACACACACACAGACAGATACACAAACACACACACACAGTCCAGCTGTCCAGAAGGCCTCAAGGCAAGTACTGGCTGCACAAGGCCACATCTGTATCTGGCCTTAGAGAGGCCACTCTTCCACTCCACTCCCTCTCTCCTCCTTTCCTTGTTCTTCGGACAGGAGGAGAAGAACAGGAGGAGAAGAACAGGAGGAGAATCACAGGAGGAGAAGAACAGGAGGAGAAGAACAGGAGGAGAAGAACAGGAGGAGAATCACAGGAGAAAGAAGACAGGAGGAGAAGAACAGGAGGAGATTCACAGGAGGAAGAAGAACAGGAGGAGAATCACAGGAGGAAGAAGGACAGGAGGAAGAAGGACAGGAGGAAGAAGAACAGGAGTAGAATCACAGGAGGAAGAAGAACAGGAGGAGAATCACAGGAGAAGAAGAACAGGAGAAGAAAGACAGGAGGAGAATCACAGGAGGAGGATCACAGGAGGAAGAAGAACAGGAGGAGAATCACAGGAGAAGAAGAACAGGAGGAGAAAGACAGGAGGAGAATCACAGGAGGAGGATCACAGGAGGAAGAAGAAAAGGAGGAGAATCACAGGAGAAAGACAGGAGAAAGAAGACAGGAGGAGAAGAACAGGAGGAGAAGGACAGGAGGAAGAAGAACAGGAGGAGAATCACAGGAGGAAGAAGACAGGAGGAGAAGGACAGGAGGAGAAGGACAGGAGGAGAAGAATAGGAGGAGAATCACAGGAGGAGAATCACAGGAGGAAGAAGAACAGGAGGAGAATCACAGGAGGAAGAAGAACAGGAGTACAGGAGGAGATGAACAGGAGGAGAAAAACAGGAGGAAGAAGACAGGAGGAGAAGGACAAGAGGAGAAGGAGAGGAGATGCAGTGTATTGTTTCTGAAATTATCTATTGTGGAGTATTTAGGTAAACATTTTTGGTTTATTTTCATGTGTAGTAGATGTTCAGGAAATGATCCATTTAACATTAATTATACCCAATCACAGGCTACGTTGACAGAAAAGAAACAACAGTTCATGGCTGTGTTATCTCAGTGTGTCTGTGTGTCGACTAATGAAATTAGCAGCTTATAGTCCGTCCTTTATCCAGAGTCCAGCACCACCTAGAGAGGTCATTTATTAAAAACAGGTCATTAATTAAGAGAGAGCTGCACTCATCAAACAGGCCTCAGCATGCTGTCCTGTCCCTCTGTGTTAATTCCATTCCTTTACCTTCCTTTACCTACACTTGTTTGTATTAGGTATATGTTGTGAAATTGTTAGATATTACTGCACTGTTGGAGCTAGAAACACAATCATTTCGCTACACCCGCAATAACATCTGCTAAACACGTGTATGTGACCAATAACTTTTGATTTCTCACTCTCTCTCTCTCTACTCTCTACTCTCTACTCTCTACTCTCTACTCTCTACTCTCTACTCTCTCTCTCTCTCTCTCTCTCTCTCTCTCTCTCTCTCTCTCTCTCTCTCTCTCTCTCTCTCTCTCTCTCTCTCTCTCTACTCTCTCTCTACTCTCTGTCTCTCTCTCTCTCTCACTCTATGGCTTGACTCTCTCTCTCTCTCTCTTGCTCTCTCTCTCTCTCTCTCTCTCTCTCTCTCTCTCTCTCTCTCTCTCTCTCTCTCTCTCTCTCTCTCTCTCTCTCTCTCTCACTCTCTCTCGCTCTCTCTCTCTCTCAATTCAAGGGGCTTTATTGGCATGGGAAACATGTGTTAACATTGCCAAAGCAAGTGAGGTAGATAATATACAAAAGTGAAATAAACAATGAAAATGAACAGTAAACATTACACATACAAAAGTTTCAAAAGAATAAAGATATTACAAGTGTCATATCATGTATATATACAGTGTTGTAACAATGTACAAATGGTTAAAGTACACAAGGGAAAATATTATTAGTATCTTTTTGTTTTCCTCATGATTATTGTTGGGTCTAATTGTGCTGCTGTCCTGGGGCTCTTGTGTTTGTGAACAGAGCCCCAGGACCAGCTTGCTTAGGGGACTCTTCTCCAGGTTCATCTCTCTGTAGGTGATGGCTTTGTTACGAAAGGTTTGGGAATCGCTTTAACGTCTCTTTTCTGGAATTTGATAATTAGTGGGTATCGGCCTAATTCTGCTCTGCATGCGTTATTTGGTGTTCTACGTTGTACACAGAGGATATTTTTGCAGAATTCTGCATGCAGAATCTCAATTTGGTGTTTGTCCCATTTTGTGAAATCTTGGTTGGTGAACGCACCCCAGACCTCACAACCATAAAGGTTAATGGGTTCTATGACTGAATCAAGTATTCTTAGCCAGATCCTAATTGGTATGTTGAATTGTATGTTCCTTTTGACGGCATAGAAGGCCCTTCTTGCTGTCACGTTCCTGACCTGTTTTCTGTTTAGTTTTGTGTGTTAGTTGGTCAGGACGTGAGTTTGGGTGGGCATTCTATGTTGTCTGTTTCTATGTTGGTTTAGGGTTGCCTGGTATGGCTCTCAATTGGAGGCAGGTGTTTGGCGTTCCTCTAATTGAGAGTCATATTTAGGTAGGCGGTTCACAGTGTTTGTTTGTGGGTGGTTGTCTCCTGTGTCCGTGTCAATGTTTGCACCATACGGGACTGTATACGGTTTGTTCATTTCATGTAGTCTGTTCCTGTTCATTTCGTTCGTCACGTTGTATGTAAGTTCGTCGTTCAGGACTGTCTACTTTCGTTTTGTTATTTTGTATCATTTTCAAGTATAGTTCGTTTTGTCTTGTTAAATAAATTCATCATGTCATTTCAACGCGCTGCACCTTGGTTCAATCCCTGCTCCTCCTCTTCTGATGAAGAGGAGGAGGATTATCGTTACAGAACCACCCACCAATCCAGAGCCAAGCAGCGGTTTAAACGGAGTAAGGGACAGCGCAAGAAGGAGGAATGGACTTGGGACGATGTATTGGACGGTAAAGGTTGCTACACATGGGAGGAGATCCTGGCTGGAAGGGATCGCCTCCCATGGGAACAGGTGGAGGCACTGAGGAGAGCAGAGGCTACTGGAGTGAAGAACCGGAGTTATGAGGGGACGCGTCTTGCACGGAAGCCCGAAAAGCCCGTGAGTAATTCCCCAAAATTTCTTGGGGGGGGGCTAAGGGGTTGTGGGCCAAGGGCAGGTAGGAGACCTGCGCCCACTTCCCAGGCTAACCGTGGAGAGCGGGAGTACGGGCAGACACCGTGTTACGCAGTAGAGCGCACGGTGTCTCCTGTACGTGTGCATAGCCCAGTGCGGGTTATTCCACCTCCCCGCACTGGTAGGGCTAGATTGGGCATTGAGCCAGGTGTCATGAGGCCGGCTCAACGCGTCTGGTCTCCAGTGCGTCTCCTCGGGCCGGCATACATGGCACCTGCCTTACGCATGGTTTCCCCGGTTCGCCTGCATAGCCCAGTGCGGGCTATTCCACCTCGCCGCACTGGCAGGGCGACCGGGAGCATTCAACCAGGTAAGGTTGGGCAGGCTCAATGCTCAAGAGAGCCAGTACGCCTGCACGGTCCGGTATTTCCGGCGCCACCTCCCCGCCCCAGCCTAGTACCTACAGTGCCTACATTACGCACTAGGCTACCAGTGCATTTCCAGAGCCCTGTTCCTCCTCCACGCACTCTCCCTGTAGTGCGTGCATCTAGCCCGGTGCCTCCAGTTCCGGCCCCACGCACTAAGCTACCAGTGCGTTTCCAGAGCCCTGTACACACTATATATTCTCCCCCTACTAATCCTGATGTGCTTGTCCTCAGCCCGGCGTCACCAGTGCCGGTACCACGCATCAGGGGTAGAGTAGGCTTTGAGGATACAGTGTGCCCTGTCCCTGCTCCCCGCACTAGTAGGAAGGTGCTTATCATTAGCACGGTGCCTCCAGTTCCGGCACCACGCACCAGGTCTACAGTGCGCCATATCCGGCCAGAGCCATCCGTCTCACCAGCGCCATCTGAGCCATCCGTCTCCCCAGCGCCATCTGAGCCATCCGTCTCCCCAGCGCCATCTGAGCCATCCGTCTCCCCAGCGCCATCTGAGCCATCCGTCTGCCAGGAGCCTGCAAAGCCGCCCGTCTGCCATGAGCCTGCAAAGCCGCCCGTCTGCCATGAGCCTACAGAGCCGTCAGCCAGACAGGAGCCGCTAGAGCCATCAGCCAGACAGGAGCCGCTAGAGCCGTCAGCCAGACAGGATCTGCCAGAGCCGCCAACCAGACAGGATCTGCCAGAGCCGCCAACCAGACAGGATCTGCCAGAGCCGCCAACCAGACAGGATCTGCCAGAGCCGCCAACCAGACAGGATCTGCCAGAGCCGCCAGCGAGCCATGAGCAGCCAGAGCCGTCAGAGCGCCATGAGCAGCCAGAGCCGTCAAAGAGCCATGTGCAGCCAGAGCCGTCAGTGAGCCATGAGCAGCCAGAGCCGTCAGAGAGCCATGAGCAGCCAGAGCCGTCAGAGCGCCATGAGCGTCGTGAGCCGTCAGCCTGCCATGAGCGTCGAGAGCCGTCAGCCTGCCATGAGCGTCGAGAGCCGTCAGCCTGCCATGAGCGTCGAGAGCCGTCAGCCTGCCATGAGCGTCGAGAGCCGTCAGCCTGCCATGAGCGTCGAGAGCCGTCAGCCAGCCATGAGCATCGAGAGTCGTCAGTCAGCCATGAGCTGCCCTTCAGCCTGAAAAGGCTGGATACCCAGAACTGCCCATCAGTCCAGAGCTGTCTCTCTGTCCGGAGCTGCCTTTCAGTCCGGAGTTGCCCCTCTATCCTAATCTCCCTCTCGATCTTCATCTATCTCTATAGTCTTATCTATCCCTCTATCTTGATTTATCTCTCTGTCCTGGTGTTATCTTTATTTAATATATTATTAAGAGAATTGTGTGGGGGAAGAAAGAGGGTGGACATTCTTTGTGGGAGGAAGTTAGGATGGATTATGGTGGGGTGGGAACCGCGCCCGGAGCCTGAGCCACCACCGTGGTTAGATGCCCACCCAGACCCTCCCCTAGACTTTGTGCTGGTGCGTCCGGAGTTCGCACCTTGTGGGGGGGGTACTGTCACGTTCCTGACCTGTTTTCTGTTTAGTTTTGTGTGTTAGTTGGTCAGGACGTGAGTTTGGGTGGGCATTCTATGTTGTCTGTTTCTATGTTGGTTTAGGGTTGCCTGGTATGGCTCTCAATTGGAGGCAGGTGTTTGGCGTTCCTCTAATTGAGAGTCATATTTAGGTAGGCGGTTCACAGTGTTTGTTTGTGGGTGGTTGTCTCCTGTGTCCGTGTCAATGTTTGCACCATACGGGACTGTATACGGTTTGTTCATTTCATGTAGTCTGTTCCTGTTCATTTCGTTCGTCACGTTGTATGTAAGTTCGTCGTTCAGGACTGTCTACTTTCGTTTTGTTATTTTGTATCATTTTCAAGTATAGTTCGTTTTGTCTTGTTAAATAAATTCATCATGTCATTTCAACGCGCTGCACCTTGGTTCAATCCCTGCTCCTCCTCTTCTGATGAAGAGGAGGAGGATTATCGTTACACTTGCCTTGTCTCTCAGATCGTTCACAGCTTTGTGGAAGTTACCTGTAGCGCTGATGTTTAGGCCGAGGTATGTATAGTTTTTTGTGTGCTCTAGGGCAACGGTGTCTAGATGGAATTTGTATTTGTGGTCCTGGCGACTGGACCTTTTTTGGAACACCATTATTTTGGTCTTGCTGAGATTTACTGTCAGGGCCCAGGTCTGGCAGAATCTGTGCAGAATATCTAGGTGCTGCTGTAGGCCCTCCTTGGTTTGTGTCAGAAGCACCAGATCATCAGCAAACAGTAGACATTTGACTTCAGATTCTAGTAGGGTGAGGCCGGGTGCTGCAAACTTTTCTAGTGCCCACGCCAATTCGTTGATATATATGTTGAAGAGGGTGGGGCTTAAGCTGCAAACCTGTCTCACCCCACGGCCCTGTGGGAAGAACTTTCTGTGTTTTTTGCCTATTTTAACCGCACACTTTGTGTACATGGATTTTATAATGTCGTATGATTTATCTCCAACACCACTTTCCATCAATTTGTATAGCAGACGCTCATGCCAAATTGAGTCGAAGGCTTTTTTTAAATCAACAAAGCATGAGAAGACTTTGCTTTTGTTTTGGTTTGTTTGTTTGTCAATTAGGGTGTGTAGGGTGAATACATGGTCTGTTGTATGGTAATTTGGTAAAAAAACAATTTGACATTTGCTCAGAAGGAAATGTACGAGTCTGCTGTTAATGATAATGCAGAGAATTTCCCCCAAGGTTGCTGTTGACGCATATCCCACTGTAGTTATTAGGGTCAAATTTGTCTCCACTTTTGTGGATTGGGGTGATCAGTCCTTGGTTCCAAATATTGGGGAAGATGCCAGAGCTAACGATGATGTTAAAGAGTATAGCCAATTGGAATTTGTGGTCTGTATATTTGATCATTTCATTGAGGATACCATCAACACCACAGGCCTTTTTGGGTTGGAGAGTTTTTATTTTGTCCTGTAGCTCATTCAAGGTAATTGGAGAATCCAATGGGTTCTGGTAGTCTTTAATAGTTGATTCTAAGATTTGTATTTGATCATGTATATGTTTTTGCTGTTTGTTCTTTGTTATAGAGCCAAGAAGATTGGAGAAGTGGTTTACGCATACATCTCCATTTTGGATCGATAACTTTTCGTGTTGTAGTTTGTTTAGTGTTTTCCAATTTTCCCAAAAGTGGTTAGAGTCTATGGATTCTTCAATTATATTGAGCTGATTTCTGACGTGCTGTTCCTTATTTTTCCGTAGTGTATTTCTGTATTGTTTTAGTGATTCACCATGGTGAAGGTGTAGACTCAGGTTTTCTGGGTCTCTATGGTTTTGGTTGGATAGGTTTCTCAATTTCTTTCTTAGATTTTTGCATTCTTCATCAAACCATTTGTCATTGTTCTTCATTTTCTTCGGTTTTCTATTTTAGATTTTTAGATTTGATAGAGAAGCTAAGAGGTCAAATATACTGTTAAGAGTTTCTACTGCCAAGTTTACACCTTCCCTATTACAGTGGAACGTTTTACCCAGGAAATTGTCTAAAAGGGATTGAATTTGTTGTTGTCTAATTGTTTTTTGGTAGGTTTTCAAACTGCATTCCTTCAATCTATAGCATTTCTTAATGTTACTCATTTCTTAATGTTACTTTGATGCCTCACGATTGAGTATTGCTATGTTCAAGTAGACTGTGATTTTGCTGTGAACTGATAGGGGTGTCAGTGGGCTGACTGTGAACGCTCTGAGAGACTCTGGTTTGAGGTCAGTGATAAAGTAGTCTACAGTGCTACTGCCAAGAGATGAGCTATAGGTGTACCTACTGTAGGAGTCCGCCTCGAAGCCTACCATTGACTATGTACATACCCAGCGTGCGACAGAGCTGCAGGAGTTGTGACCCGTTTTTGTTGGTTATGTTGTCATAGTTGTGCCTAGGGGGGCATATGGTGGAGGGAATGCTGTCACCTGCAGGCAGGTGTTTGTGTTCCTGTGTGCTGAGGGTGTCAGGTTCTTGTCCAGTTCTGGCATTTAGGCCGGCACAGACTAGTACATGTCCCTGGGCCTGGAAATGATTGATTTACCCCTCCAAGATGGAGAAGCTGTCTTCATTAAAGTATGGGGATTCTAGTGGGGGGATATAGGTAGCACACAGGAGGACATTTGTCTCTGTTAAGATAATTTCCTTTTGAATATTTAGCCAAAGGTAAAATGTTCCTGTTTTGATTAATTTAATGGAGTGACTAAGGTCTGCTCTATACCAAATTAGCATACACCCTGTTTCACACCTGGTAGTTTGGTGGATGACACTGTCAGCTCTTTGTAACCTAGAGGGCAACCAGTGGGTCCGTCTCCTCTATACCAGGTTTCTTGCAGGATGACAATGTCTGTATTACCGGTTTCTTTGGTGAAGTCCAGGTTCCTGCTCTTTAGGCCAAAGGCAGATGACCTCAGGCCTTGGATATTCCAGGATGAGCTAGTGAAGGCTTTGTGTTCCATAAAGTGTCCAATGTTGTTAGTCGTGTGGTTTGGCCTCAGACCAGTAAGTGTGAGCAGAGCCTGCTGAGCATCTGGTACATGCCATTGGCTAGTGCTAGTGTAAGAGTGGGGGTTGGGCCTGTTTCCCCGCTCACTGCCTGGTCTCTCTCTACTCTGTCTGTCTCTCTCTACTCTGTCTGTCTCTCTCTCACGTTCTCTCTCACGTTCTCACGTTCTCTCTCTCTCTCTCTCTCTCTCTCTCTCTCTCTCTCTCTCTCTCTCTCTCTCTCTCTCTCTCCTCAAGATTTTTGAAAACAATACAAAGCTTAGCTCTGAGGAAACAGACAATACAATATGATCGTATCTCCCACTCTCTCTTCCGTTCCATTCCTCTGAGCTGTGTTCGATGCAGGCCAGTCCCCTCACCATGTCTTGCTATTGTCTGACTGTCACCCTCCCAGCTAACGAGGTCCACTGAGTCCGCAGGGCTGCCCGGGTGAACGACGGCCGCTAATTGGAGCGGAGAGCCCGGTTCTCCCTGCAGTGCCATGCATCAAAGCCCACTGATTCCCTCTAGTCTATAGCTATAAACCAACCAGTCGAACCGTATCTCCCCTTTAACTCACTACTGCCCCCCAGCCTCCAACTGTCTCTCTACAACCACTCCCCTACAGAGACAGATCTCACATCAGCTCACTTTCCCCAACTCCTTACCTAAAGCATAACATTGAAAATGCAAGACTGAGCTCAGTCTATAGGTTGCTCAATCCCCCTGATGATTACAGCAGGGATTTAGTGGTTGGCTGGTGGTAACCCCCCTGATGATTACAGCAGGGATTTAGTGGTTGGCTGGTGGTAACCACCTTAATGATTACAGCAGGGATTTAGTGGTTGGCTGGTAGTAAACCCCCTTAATGATTACAGCAGGGATTTAGTGGTTGGCTGGTAGTAAACCCCCTTAATGATTACAGCAGGGATTTAGTGGTTGGCTGGTAGTAACCCCCCTGATGATTACAGCAGGGATTTAGTGGTAGGCTGGTGGTAACCCCCCTGATGATTACAGCAGGGATTTCGTGGTTGGCTGGTAGTAACCCCCCTGATGATTACAGCAGGGATTTAGTGGTTGGCTGGTGGTAACCCCCTTAATGATTACAGCAGGGATTTAGTGGTAGGCTGGTGGTAACCCCCCTGATGATTACAGCAGGGATTTAGTGGTTGGCTGGTGGTAACCCCCCTGATGATTACAGCAGGGATTTAGTGGTTGGCTGGTGGTAACCCCCTTAATGATTACAGCAGGGATTTAGTGGTTGGCTGGTAGTAAACCCCCTTAATGATTACAGCAGGGATTTAGTGGTTGGCTGGTGGTAACCCCCTTAATGATTACAGCAGGGATTTAGTGGTTGGCTGGTAGTAACCCCCCTGATGATTACAGCAGGGATTTAGTGGTTGGCTGGTGGTAAACCCCCCTGACGATTACAGCAGGGATTTAGTGGTTGGCTGGTGGTAACCCCCCTGATGATTACAGCAGGGATTTAGTGGTTGGCTGGTGGTAACCACCTTAATGATTACAGCAGGGATTTAGTGGTTGGCTGGTGGTAACCCCCTTAATGATTACAGCAGGGATTTAGTGGTTGGCTGGTAGTAACCCCCTTAATGATTACAGCAGGGATTTAGTGGTTGGCTGGTGGTAACCCCCTTAATGATTACAGCAGGGATTTAGTGGTTGGCTGGTAGTAACCCCCCTAATGATTACAGCAGGGATTTAGTGGTTGGCTGGTGGTAACCCCCCTGATGATTACAGCAGGGATTTAGTGGTTGGCTGGTGGTAACCCCCCTAATGATTACAGCAGGGATTTAGTGGTTGGCTGGTAGTAACCCCCCTAATGATTACAGCAGGGATTTAGTGGTTGGCTGGTAGTAACCCCCCTGATGATTACAGCAGGGATTTAGTGGTTGGCTGGTAGTAACCCCCCTAATGATTACAGCAGGGATTTAGTGGTTGGCTGGTGGTAACCCCCTTAATGATTACAGCAGGGATTTAGTGGTTGGCTGGTAGTAACCCCCCTAATGATTACAGCAGGGATTTAGTGGTAGTAGGCTGGTGGTAACCCCCTTAATGATTACAGCAGGGATTTAGTGGTTGGCTGGTAGTAACCCCCTTAATGATTACAGCAGGGATTTAGTGGTTGGCTGGTGGTAACCCCCTTAATGATTACAGCAGGGATTTAGTGGTTGGCTGGTGGTAACCCCCCTGATGATTACAGCAGGGATTTAGTGGTTGGCTGGTAGTAACCCCCCTGATGATTACAGCAGGGATTTAGTGGTTGGCTGGTGGTAACCCCCCTGATGATTACAGCAGGGATTTAGTGGTTGGCTGGTAGTAACCCCCCTGATGATTACAGCAGGGATTTAGTGGTTGGCTGGTGGTAACCCCCCTGATGATTACAGCAGGGATTTAGTGGTTGGCTGGTGGTAACCCCCTTAATGATTACAGCAGGGATTTAGTGGTTGGCTGTTAGTAACCCCCTTAATGAGTACAGCAGGGATTTAGTGGTTGGCTGGTGGTAACCCCCTTAATGATTACAGCAGGGATTTAGTGGTTGGCTGGTGGTAACCCCCTTTAATGGTTACAGCAGGGATTTAGTGGTTGGCTGGTAGTAACCCCCTTAATGATTACAGCAGGGATTTAGTGGTTGGCTGGTGGTAACCCCCTTTAATGGTTACAGTAGGGATTTAGTGGTTGGCTGGTAGTAACCCCCTTAATGATTACAGCAGGGATTTAGTGGTTGGCTGGTGGTAACCCCCTTTAATGGTTACAGTAGGGATTTAGTGGTTGGCTGGTAGTAACCCCCTTAATGGTTACAGCAGGGATTTAGTGGTTGGCTGGTAGTAACCCCCTTAATGATTACAGCAGGGATTTAGTGGTTGGCTGGTGGTAACCCCCTTTAATGGTTACAGTAGGGATTTAGTGGTTGGCTCATGATAATCTAATCTGATCATAGATCTTTGGATACACGCAACTTCTTCCTGGAAATAGGACATTGTGGATATTACATTCAGTACTATCATCATGGTGATTACTGTCTCATAAATCTGGGAAGAGAGGAGAGGAGAGGAGAGGAGAGGAGAGGACAGGAGAGGAGAGGACAGGACAGGGGATGGGGGGAGAGGGGAGAGGAGAGGGCATGGGGGACTATCAATTACCCAGAAAGAAGAGGAGGGAGAGCGGAAGGCCAAACAGTCTGGAGACTAGGGACGTATCTCAATAGTGTGGAGTGGCTTCCTCCTCCCTGTGTCCTTTCCTTAATCCCACTGCACCAATCTACAACCCTGGACAAGTTGAAGGCCAATAGGGTTTCATCATACCTATCCTGCCTCCTCTGATTGGTTTCATCATACCTATCCTGCCTTCTCTGATTGGTTTCATCATACCTATCCTGCCTTCATTGATTGGTTTCATCATACCTATCCTGCCTTCTCTGAGTGGTTTCATCATACCTATCCTGCCTTCTCTGATTGGTTTCATCATACCTATCCTGCCTTCTCTGATTGGTTTCATTATACCTATCCTGCCTTCTCTGATTGGTTTCATCATACCTATCCTGCCTTCTCTGATTGGTTTCATCATACCTATCCTGCCTTCTCTGATTGGTTTCATCATACCTATCCTGCCTTCTCTGATTGGTTTCATTATACCTATCCTGCCTTCTCTGATTGGTTTCATCATACCTATCCTGCCTTCTCTGATTGGTTTCATCAGACCTATCCTGCCTTCTCTGATTGGTTTCATCAGACCTATCCTGCCTTCTTTGATTGGTTTCATCATACCTATCCTGCCTTCTCTGATTGGTTTCATTATACCTATCCTGCCTTCTCTGATTGGTTTCATCATACCTATCCTGCCTTCTCTGATTGGTTTCATCATACCTATCCTGCCTTCTCTGATTGGTTTCATCATATCAATCCTTCCTTCTCTGATTGGTTTCATCACACCTATCCTGCCTTCTCTGATTGGTTTCATCATACCTATCCTGCCTTCTCTGATTGGTTTCATCATACCTATCCTACCTTCTCTGATTGGTTTCATCATACCTATCCTGCCTTCTCTGATTGGTTTCATCACACCTATCCTGCCTTTTCTGATTGGTTTCATCATACCTATCCTGCCTTCTCTGATTGGTTTCATCATACCTATCCTGCCTTCTCTGCTTGGTTTCATCATACCTATCCTGCCTTCTCTGCTTGGTTTCATCATACCTATCCTACCTTCTCTAATTGGTTTCATCATACCTATCCTACCTTCTCTGATTGGTTTCATCATACCTATCCTGCCTTCTCTGATTGGTTTCATCACACCTATCCTGCCTTCTCTGATTGGTTTCATCATACCTATCCTGCCTTCTCTGATTGGTTTCATCATACCTATCCTGCCTTCTCTGAGTGGTTTCATCATACCTATCCTGCCTTCTCTGAGTGGTTTCATCATACCTATCCTGCCTTCTCTGATTGGTTTCATTATACCTATCCTGCCTCCTCTGATTGGTTTCATCATACCTATCCTGCCTTCTCTGAGTGGTTTCATCATACCTATCCTGCCTTCTTTGATTGGTTTCATCATACCTATCCTGCCTTCTTTGAGTGGTTTCATCATACCTATCCTGCCTTCTTTGATTGGTTTCATCATACCTATCCTGCCTTCTTTGATTGGTTTCATCATACCTATCCTGCCTTCTCTGAGTGGTTTCATCATACCTATCCTGCCTTCTCTGAGTGGTTTCATCATACCTATCCTGCCTTCTCTGAGTGGTGCAGGTGAAGGAAAGGAGACAAGGACATTTGGGGATGATTATCATAACAATATCGCTCCATAACAGTAAGGCTCTTACAACCCCAGGATAGTGGGTCAGATTCCCAGGACCATCAAACATCAAATGTATGGGACGCATGACTGTTAGTCGCTTTGGTTAAAAGTGTCTGCTAAATGGCATATTAATAGCAGTAATCAACTTTAACCTAAAGCAAATAAACTATCAAAACGGGCGATGGCTTTCACACCTACGCCTGTTCTTATCCATAAACCTGTTGTCGCCCAAATCGCCGTCCTATTCTGAGCTACTGTAAACCTGACGTGTGTGCTTTAACAAGGCTTTCTACGAGCATAACCAACAACTGGCTATGAACCACCGGCTAGGAACCCCCGTGTAAGTGGTTGGGAAGTACCGGTCCAGAAACGTGTTCCAGAAGTGATTCCAAGTCCATGAGGAAATTGACTCCTTCTATCAGATGTCAAATGCAATCCAATTGAGGTATTCAGCGGATAAGCCAGTAATGGCAGTCACTCAACTGAGGAGTCTGGCAGAGAAGTCTCTCTTTTCTTCATCTAGCTATTTATCTGTCTCTCTCTTGATCTCTCCATATCAGTCTATTTTAAAGAGAAAAGGAAGCCAAACAAATGATGTGAGTGTCATCCCTCCATCATCCCTCCTCCTTATTCTCACTCTTTCTTCTGCCAGTGACTCCCATCTCCTGTGCTGCTGTGTGTGTGTCTAATGGTGTTTACATACCACATTCCCACCTTGAGACAAATTCCCTTATTTCCAAATATTAGCGTATGTGTTTGTTTGTGTGAGATAAGAGGATATAGGACACAGAGATGGACGGATATAGTACATAGAGATATAAGGATATAAGATAGAGATATAAGGATATAGAACACAGAGATGGAAGGAAATAACACACAGACATGGAATGATATAGGACACAGAGATATAAGGATATAGGACACAGAGACAGCAGGATATATGATACAGAGATGGAAGAACACAGGACACAGAGATGGGAGGATATAGGACACAGAGGTGTAAGGATATAGTACATAGAGATATAAGGATATAGGATAGAGATATAAGGATATAGGACACAGAGATATAAGGATATAGAACACAGAGATGGAAGGAAATAACACACAGACATGGAAGGATATAGGACACAGAGATATAAGGATATAGGACACAGAGACAGCAGGATATATGATACAGAGATGGAAGAACACAGGACACAGAGATGGGAGGATATAGGACACAGAGGTGTAAGGATATAGTACATAGAGATATAAGGATATAGGATAGAGATATAAGGATATAGGACACAGAGATATAAGGATATAGAACACAGAGATGGAAGGAAATAACACACAGACATGGAAGGATATAGGACACAGAGATATAAGGATATAGGACACAGAGACAGCAGGATATATGATACAGAGATGGAAGAACACAGGACACAGAGATAGGAGGATATAGGACACAGAGGTGTAAGGATATAGGACACAGAGACAGCAGGATATATGATACAGAGATGGAAGGACACAGGACACAGAGATAGGAGGATAAAAACAGGGATAAAATGACATAGGACGCAGAGATAGGAGGATATAGGACACAGAGGTGTAAGGATATAAGACACAGATATATAAGAACATAGGACACAGAGGTAGGAGGATATAGGAATCAGAGATGGAAGAATATAGGACACAGAGATAGGAGGATATAGGGCACAGAGATATAATGATATGGGAATCAGAGATGGAAGGATATAGGACACAGAGGAAGGATATGGCTATATGGCTATGATGGTTGAGCCCCCACATGCTTTAGGAGTTTGTGTGTGTGTGTGTGTGTGTGTGTGTGTGTGTGTGTGTGTGTCTGTCTGTCTGTCTGTCTGTCTGTCTGTCTGTCTGTCTGTCTGTCTGTCTGTCTGTCTGTCTGTCTGTCTGTCTGTCTGTCTGTCTGTCTGTCTGTCTGTCTGTCTGTCTGTCTGTCTGTCTGTCTGTTTCTGCTCTCATTGCTGCTGTGTGTGTGTGTGTGTGTGTGTGTGTGTGTGTGTGTGTGTGTGTGTGTGTGTGTGTGTGTGTGTGTGTGTGTGTGTGTGTGTGTGTGTGTGTGTGTGTGTTTCTGCTCTCATTGCTGCTGTGTTTCCACATTCAACAACATGACCGTGTTGAAGTGTGTGTTTTGCAGGATGAAACACCGTCAGTGACGCACGTGGCTAGATAATTGGCATCTGTTATCCGAAGGCCAGGATGTATAGTGCGTCCAGTGATGAGCGAACCCTCCATACTCTTGAGGATCGTAATGAATGGTGTAATGTGTGTAATGCATTTGAGTGCATTTCCCACTATAAGAAATATGACCTACCAACATGATGCACGCGAGCTGCTGTTGCTTTGTGTTGCTACGTGTTGCTATGTGTTGCTACGTGTTGCTATGTGTTGCTACATGTTGCTACGTGCTGCTATGTGTTGCTATGTGTTGCTATGTGTTGCTACGTGTTGCTATGTGTTGCTACGTGTTGCTATGTGTTGCTATGTGTTGCTATGTGTTGCTATGTGTTGCTACATGCTGCTATGTGTTGCTATGTGTTGCTACATGCTGCTATGTGTTGCTATGTGTTGCTACGTGTTGCTATGTGTTGCTACATGCTGCTATGTGTTGCTACTTGCTGCTATGTGTTGCTATGTGTTGCTACGTGTTGCTACGTGTTGCTATGTGTTGCTACGTGTTGCTACGTGTTGCTATGTGTTGCTATGTGTTGCTACGTGTTGCTACGTGTTGCTACGTGTTGCTATGTGTTGCTATATGCTGCTATGTGTTGCTACATGCTGCTATGTGTTGCTATGTGTTGCTACATGCTGCTATGTGTTGCTACGTGTTGCTACGTGTTGCTATGTGTTGCTACTTGCTGCTATGTGTTGCTACGTGTTGCTACGTGTTGCTATGTGTTGCTACATGCTGCTATGTGTTGCTACGTGTTGCTACGTGTTGCTACGTGTTGCTATGTGTTGCTACATGCTGCTATGTGTTGCTACGTGTTGCTACGTGTTGCTATGTGTTGCTACATGCTGCTATGTGTTGCTACGTGTTGCTACGTGTTGCTACGTGTTGCTACATGCTGCTATGTGTTGCTACGTGTTGCTACGTGTTGCTATGTGTTGCTACATGCTGCTATGTGTTGCTACGTGTTGCTATGTGTTGCTACGTGTTGCTATGTGTTGCTACTTGCTGCTATGTGTTGCTACGTGTTGCTATGTGTTGCTACATGCTGCTATGTGTTGCTATTTTCTTCAAAGCTCTTGAGATGTTTTAATCCTGTAGAAATGCACACATTCCTACCTTTTCATTTGTGGGGAGGAATTTCGACAATACGAGTTGTTTGCTCACATACTTCTCTCTGGACTTTGTGCATTCTACTCCGACTGTAAACATTAGCCTGAAGGGATGTCCGCCGGACAGGGAAGAGGAGAGGAGAGAGGATCATAATGCTAAATCACTGTGGTCAGGAAATGGGTCTCTTTTCCTCTCTCTGGAATCTATTCTACCCTCTCTCTCGCTCTCTCTCAATTCAATTTAAGGGGGTTTATTGGCATGGGAAGCATATGTTAACATTGCCAAAGCAAGTGAAGTAGATAATAAACAAAAGTGAAATAAACAATAAAACAAGTAAACATTACACACAAAAGTTTCAAAATAATAAAGACATTTCAAATGTCATATTATGTGCAAAATGTAAACATAATTATCGGTTGTATTCATTAATATTATTCAGCTCCTTTGGCTTTGATGCCTCATCATTGAGCAGAGCTCTGTTCAAGTAGAGTGTGATTTTGCTCTGATCTGATGTCAGTGGACTGACTGTGAACGCTCTAAGAGACTCTGGGTTGAGGTCAGTGGACTGACTGTGAACGCTCTGAGAGACTCTGGGTTGAGGTCAGTGATAAAGTAGTCTCCAGTACGACTGGCAAGAGATGAGCTATAGGTGTACCTACTGTACATGTACATACCCAGCGTCCGACAGAGCTGCAGGAGTTGTGACCCATTTTTGTTTGTTATATTGTCATAGTTGTGTCTAGGAGGGCATATGGTTGGAGGGAATGCTGTCATCTCCAGGTAGGTGTTTGTCCTGCTGTGTGCGGAGGGTGTCAGGTTCTTGTCCAGTTCTGGCATTTAGGTCGGCACAGACTAATACATGTCCCTGGGCCTGGAAATTATTGATCTCCCGAACTAGGATGAAGAAGCTGTCATCGTTAAAGGGGATTCTATTGGGTTTAGGTAGCACACAGGAGGACATTTTTCTCTGTTGAGATAATTTCCTTATTAATTTCTAGCCAGATGTTAATTTCCCTGTTTTGACTAATTTAATAGAGTGGTCTGCTCTATCCCATATTATTACCCCCTGAGTCTCTTGCATGTTTCACACCTAGTCGTCTGGTGGATGGGACTACCAGCTGTTTGTACCTAGAGGGCGATGTCATGACGTTGCGCTGTTGGGTGAGGTTTCTGATCCCCCCCCATAAATACCTTTCCCCTTTTCTCTCCACTCTACAGAATGGACTCTTGGAAAGCCCTTTGTTAACACAGAGAGAGTATGGTAACAACAAAAGGTTGGGGCATGGAACAAAATGTCCCTTTCTCAACCAGTTGAAAGTGTCCGTTTGTACTTAAAGAATATGATGTCAGATCAGTTGCTGTCTGATGACAGGACAACATAAGTTGTATCTTGGAAAGTCTACACATTCTAGTCATCAGATTCCCATGGGATTGTTTAAGTATTCCCTTTATTTTTTTGAGCAGTGTATATATATCATTCTGTGTGATTATTTAGGTATTTAGTAAATACATAATTAAGCCAACTTGTGTATTGCTGATTCAACTTATTAGCTAGGGTTCCTGCAGGTAACCAAGTACTTACGACAATCAGAATGAGATCGATCGAGGTGACGATTAATAATTGACTGTTATTGATTTAAAAGATCTTCAGATCTTTAAGAGGGTGGATTCGGGAGATAACCGCTCAATAGAAATGAATGCTTCCGTGGTGCCCCAGGTTAGTAATGGTTTAATTGTTCCATGGTTTAATTCAATCACGTAATCAATTAAACGTTAGGTAATCGATTTGATAAAATAGCATGTCATATAATTTAATCATAGTCAGACATGACAGCGACCAGTGGGTCCGTCTCCTTTATGCCATATTTCTTCTAGGATGACAGTGTCTGTATTTCCAATTTCTTTGATGAAGTCTGGGTTCCTGCTCTTTCGGCCTAAGGCAGATGACCTCAGACCTTGTATATTTCAGGATGAGATAGTAAAAGCTTTGTGTTCCATAGTGTCTCTCTATCTCTCTCTCATCTCTTCTACCCTCTCTCTTTCTCGTCTCCTCTACCCTCTCTCTCTCTGTTTCACTCTCTCTCCCTCTCTCTGGAATCTCTTTACCCCCTCTCTTTCTCTATCTGTCTCTCGTCTCTTCTACCGTCTCTCTCTCTCGTCTCTTCTGCCCTCTCTCTGTCATTCTCTAGAACTGAGCCTCTTCCATTCTCTTCCTCGCCCTCTCTCTCTCTGTAGTTCTCTCTCTCTGTAGTTCTCTCTCTGCAGTTCTCTCTCTCTCTGTAGTTCTCTCTCTCTCTGCAGTTCTCTCTCTCTGCAGTTCTCTCTCTCTGTAGTTCTCTCTCTGTAGTTCTCTCTCTCTGTAGTTCTACATTTACATTTACATTTAAGTCATTTAGCAGACGCTCTTATCCAGAGCGACTTACAAATTTACCTTTTTTTTATTTTTATATTTAACTAGGCAAGTCAGTTAAGAACAAATTCTTATTTTTCAATGACGGCCTAGGAACAGTGGGTTAACGGCCTGTTCAGGGGCAGAACGACAGATTTGTACCTTGTCAGCTCGGGGATTTGAACTTGCAACCTTTCGGTTACTAGTCCAACGCTCTAACCACTAGCCTACCCTGCCGCCCCTCTCTCTGTACTTCTCTCTCTCTGTAGTTTTCTCTCTCTGTAGTTCTCTCTCTCTGTAGTTCTCTCTCTCTGTAGTTCTCTCTCTCTGTAGTTCTCTCTCTCTGTAGTTCTCTCTCTGTAGTTATCTCTCTGTAGTTCTCTCTCTCTCTCTGTAGTTCTCTCTCTGTAGTTCTCTGTCTCTGTAGTTCTCTCTCTCTGTAGTTCTCTCTCTCTGTAGTTCTCTCTCTCTGTAGTTCTCTCTCTCTGTAGTTCTCTCTCTCTGTAGTTCTCTCTCTCTGTAGTTCTCTCTCTCTGTAGTCCTCTCTGTAGTTCTCTCTCTGTAGTTTTCTCTCTGTAGTTCTCTCTCTCTCTGTAGTTCTTTCTCTGTAGTTCTCTCTCTCTGTAGTTCTCTGTCTCTGTAGTTCTCTGTCTCTGTAGTTCTCTGTCTCTGTAGTTCTCTCTCTGTAGTTCGTTCTCTCTCTGTAGTTCTCTCTCTGTAGTTCTCTCTCTGTAGTTCTCTCTCTCTGTACTTCTCTGTCTCTGTAGTTCTCTGTCTCTGTAGTTCTCTGTCTCTGTAGTTCATTCTCTCTCTGTAGTTCATTCTCTCTCTGTAGTTCTCTCTCTCTCTGTAGTTCTCTCTCTCTCTGTAGTTCTCTCTCTCTGTAGTTCTCTCTCTCTGTAGTTCTCTCTCTCTGTAGTTCTCTCTCTCTCTGTAGTTCTCTCTCTCTCTGTAGTTCTCTCTCTCTGTACTTCTCTCTCGAACTCTCACTCACACTCTCTCTCCATCTCTCCCGCTCTCCAGGACTCAGAAACTATCCGGAGGTCCTCTGAAAGTAGCTACTGAAAGCAGACTCATTGGATAGCCCACCTTCACCACCAAGTCATTACTCCACATGTAAATAAACACGTTAACCACCAGCCAAAAAGACAGATGTTCACTTAGGCTTCGGTGCTTTTACAACATACTATACCCTTTCCTATTTTACGTGTAGTTTAAAGTCTAATATACCATACTGGTTGCCTTTTAAGGCACAACCGCAACTGAAAGTGGCCGTTAGATCTGTAGGAGCCGGTCCACGGGGGACACAAGGGTATTACCAGGAATACACATCAATTGTAGGCAATAGTGCAGATCTAGCGGCCACATTGGTTAACTAGCGCTCACCATTAATGAAATGGTACTAGAGGTGAAAGAAGTGGTCGTTTTTCAGTGAAATACGTTTTTTCTCTGCTGTGAGGCAGTCTGGCTAATAGAAAAGGCTTTCTTTTTCAAAATGAAAACATGTTATTACTCCACAGCTCTCCAACTAATGAGAACACCTCGATCAAATTCTCTTTGAGTGGTCTGAGAGTGGTGTGGCCATTCAATTAACCCCAGTGGAAAATGTCAGAGCTCCATAGCTTTAGGCTTAACCAGCTTTGTGTTTTGAGCTCTGGATATGTAGGCTATTCCACTGAGAGCCATACACCTCTGTAGGGCTTTATAGGGCATTTTTACACATGTATATGTACACCCTTAGAAAAAAAGGGTTCTTCGGCTTTCCCCAAAGGAGAACCCTTTTTGGTTCCAGGTAGAACTCTTTTTGGTTCCACATAAACCCTTTTGGGTTCCATGTAGAACCTGTTCTGCATGGAACCCAAAAGGGTTCTACCTGGAACCAAACAGGGTTCTCTAAGGGTTCTCCTATGGGGAAAGCCAAATAACCCTTTTAGGTTCTAGATAGAAGTTTTTGTCAATGATGGTTGTAATGAATATAGCTTATATCTTGAAAATACATGAGGTTTTTCCATAACTAGACGAAACGTTTAAGGCAATTTAAAGTTATTTCTTGGTCAGTGGCTTTTTAGTTTAGGTAAAAGACACAGAAATCCAATTTGTTTTGATTACTTTGGGACTAGCTGTAGAAGTCGCTGTACTGTAAAAACATACTGTATACTGTAGAAGTCGTGGTACTGTAAAAACATACTGTATACTGTAGAAGTCACGGTACTGTATACTGTAGAAGTCGTGGTACTGTAAAAACATACTGTATACTGTAGAAGTCACGGTACTGTATACTGTAGAAGTCGCAGTACTGTAAAAACATACTGTATACTGTAGAAGTCACGGTACTGTATACTGCAGAAGTCGCGGTACTGTAAAAACATACTGTATGCCGTAGAAGTCACGGTACTGTAAAACCATACTGTATACTGTAGAAGTCAAGTTACTGTAAAAACACACTGTATACTGTAGAAGCCAAGGTACTGTAAAAACATACTGTATACTGTAGAAGTCACGGTACTGTAAAAACACACTGTATACTGTAGAAGTCATGGTACTGTAAAAACATAATGTATACTGTAGAAGTCATGGTACTGTATACTGTAGAAGTCGCGGTACTGTAAAAACATACTGTATACTGCAGAAGTCATGGTACTGTAAAAACATACTGTATACTGTAGAAGTCGTGGTACTGTAAAAACATACTGTATGCCGTAGAAGTCACGGTACTGTAAAACCATACTGTATACTGTAGAAGTCAAGTTACTGTAAAAACACACTGTATACTGTAGAAGCCAAGGTACTGTAAAAACATACTGTATACTGTAGAAGTCACGGTACTGTAAAACCATACTGTATACTGTAGAAGTCAAGTTACTGTAAAAACACACTGTATACTGTAGAAGCCAAGGTACTGTAAAAACATACTGTATACTGTAGAAGTCACGGTACTGTAAAAACACACTGTATACTGTAGAAGTCATGGTACTGTAAAAACATAATGTATACTGTAGAAGTCATGGTACTGTATACTGTAGAAGTCGCGGTACTGTAAAAACATACTGTATACTGCAGAAGTCATGGTACTGTAAAAACATACTGTATACTGTAGAAGTCGCGGTACTGTAAAAACATACTGTATACTGCAGAAGTCACGGTACTGTAAAAACATACTATATACTGTAGAAGTCACGGTACTGTAAAAACATACTGTATACTGCAGAAGTCACAGTACTGTAAAAACATACTGTATACTGCAGAAGTCACAGTACTGTAAAAACATACTGTATACTGTAGAAGTCACAGTACTGTAAAAATATATTGTGTACTTGCATCTATTTTCTTTTGTGCTAATCTTTTGCAAAAAGAAATTGGCTACAGCCTTTACTCCCAGGCGTTTGTTGACCTTTCTGTGTTGCCGTAGTATTGTGTTCGCACTGACGTTTAATCTGCGGTTGTGACATGTAATCTGTTAATAAAAGTGTGTAGACAGCCCAGCTACTGGTCCACTGCAGATGTGTAATCATGCAGTCTCTGAGCTTGTGTGTGGGGACTTGTATTGGCCGTGTGTGGTTACGTGACGAAGTGTGCTTACCATGCAGGTGTGTGTGTGTATGGAAGTTCCCACTCTATGTGAGAATGTGTTTGAACTTTTGTGAGAATGTGTTTGAACTTTTGTTAGAATGTGTTTGAACTTTTGTTAGAATGTGTTTGAAATTTTGACGGTGAAGCTCAGACCGGTTTGATCTGGAAGGACACAGTCAGGAGTGGGATCTCAACCTGTTTTTCCACCCTGTCATCCCTCCTGTTTATAGACCCTGTCATCCCTCCTGTTATAGACTCTGTCATCCCTCCTGTTTATCCAAGCTGTCATCCATCCTGTTTATCCACCCTGTCATCCCTCCTGTTTATAGACCCTGTCATGCCTCCTGTTTATAGACCCTGTCATCCCTCCTGTTTATAGACCCTGTCATCCCTCCTGTTTATAGACCCTGTCATCCCTCCTGTTTATAGATCCTGTCATCCCTCCTGTTTATAGATCCTGTCATCCCTCCTGTTTATAGACCCTGTCATCCCTCCTGTTTATAGACCCTGTCATCCCTCCTGTTTATAGACCCTGTCATCCCTCCTGTTTATAGACCCTGTCATCCCTCCTGTTTATAGACCCTGTCACCCCTCCTGTTTATCCACCCTGTCATCCCTCCTGTTTATCCACCCTGTCATCCCTCCTGTTTATCCACCCTGTCATCCCTCCTGTTTATCCACCCTGTCATCCCTCCTGTTTATCCACCCTGTCATCCCTCCTGTTTATCCACCCTGTCATCCCTCCTGTTATAGACCATGTCATCCCCCCTGTTTATAGTCCTGTCATCCCTCCTGTTTATCCACCCTGTCATCCCTCCTGTTTATCCACCCTGTCATCCCTCCTGTTATAGACCATGTCATCCCCCCTGTTTATAGTCCTGTCATCCCTCCTGTTTATTCACCCCTGTCACCCCTCCTGTTTATCCACCCTGTCATCCCTCCTGTTATAGACCGTGTCATCCCTCCTGTTTATAGACCCTGTCATCCCTCCTGTTTATTCACCATGTCATCCCTCCTGTTTATCCCCCCTGTCATCCCTCCTGTTTATCCATCTTGTCATCCCTCCTGTTTATAGACCCTGTCATCCCTCCTGTTTATAGACCCTGTCATCCCTCCTGTTTATAGACCCTGTCATCCCTCCTGTTTATAGACCCTGTCATCCCTCCTGTTTATCCCCCCTGTCATCCCTCCTGTTTATAGACCCTGTCATCCCTCCTGTTATAGACCCTTTCATCCCTCCTGTTTATCCCCCCTGTCATCCCTCCTGTTTATCCACCCTGTCATCCCTCCTGTTTATCCACCCTGTCATCCCTCCTGTTTATCCACCCTGTCATCCCTCCTGTTATAGACCATGTCATCCCCCCTGTTTATAGTCCTGTCATCCCTCCTGTTTATCCACCCTGTCATCCCTCCTGTTTATCCACCCTGTCATCCCTCCTGTTTATCCACCCTGTCATCCCTCCTGTTATAGACCATGTCATCCCCCCTGTTTATAGTCCTGTCATCCCTCCTGTTTATTCACCCCTGTCACCCCTCCTGTTTATCCACCCTGTCATCCCTCCTGTTATAGACCGTGTCATCCCTCCTGTTTATAGACCCTGTCATCCCTCCTGTTTATTCACCATGTCATCCCTCCTGTTTATCCCCCCTGTCATCCCTCCTGTTTATCCATCTTGTCATCCCTCCTGTTTATAGACCCTGTCATCCCTCCTGTTTATCCCCCCTGTCATCCCTCCTGTTTATCCACCCTGTCATCCCTCTTGTTTATAGACCCTGTCATCCCTCCTGTTATAGACCCTGTAATCCCTCCTGTTTATCCCCCCTGTCATCCCTCCTGTTTATCCACCCTGTCATCCCTCCTGTTATAGACCCTGTCATCCCTCCTGTTTATCCCCCCTGTCATCCCTCCTGTTTATCCATCTTGTCATCCCTCCTGTTTATAGACCCTGTCATCCCTCCTGTTTATCCACCCTGTCATCCCTCCTGTTTATCCACCCTGTCATCCCTCCTGTTTATCCACCCTGTCATCCCTCCTGTTTATAGACCCTGTCATCCCTCCAGTTTATAGACCATGTCATCCCTCCTGTTTATCCACCCTGTCATCCCTCCTGTTATAGACCCTGTCATCCCTCCTGTTTATAGACCCTGTCATCCCTCCTGTTTATCCACCCTGTCATCCCTCATGTTTTTCCACACTGTCATCCCTCCTGTTTTTCCACCCTGTCATCCCTCCTGTTTATCCACCTTGTCATCCCTCCTGTTTATCCACCCTGTCATTCCTCCTGTTTATCCACCCTGTCATTCCTCCTGTTTATCCACCCTGTCATCCCTCCTGTTTATCCACCCTGTCATCCCTCCTGTTTATCCACCCTGTCATCCCTCCTGTTTATAGTCCTTTCATCCCTCCTGTTTATCCATCTTGTCATCCCCCCTGTTTATAGTCCTGTCATCCTTCCTGTTTATCCACCCTGTCATCCCTCCTGTTTATCCACCCTATCATCCCTCCTGTTTATCCACCCTGTCATCCCTCCAGTTTATCCACCCTGTCATCCCTCCAGTTTATCCACCCTGTCATCCCTCCAGTTTATCCACCCTGTCATCCCTCCAGTTTATCCACCCTGTCATCCCTCCTGTTTATCCACCCTGTCATCCCTCCTGTTTATAGTCCTGTCATCCCTCATGTTTATCCATCTTGTCATCCCCCCTGTTTATAGTCCTGTCATCCCTCCTGTTTATCCACCTTGTCATCCCGCCCTTCACGCTTCTATCCCCCCCATCGATATAACACGACCCCGAGGGCCAAGCTTGAAAACAACGACTGATGCTTGATGGAGGCTTGGGCTAAGGACTCACTTGATTGAAAGACCACTCCCTGTTAACTCACCCTCACGTGGGAAAGAGATGGACCGAGAGGGAGGGACGGGGACGGGGGAATGGAGGATCCATCTGGCACACTGCACAAAGATAGAGCAATAAACAGAGAGAGAGATAGAGAGTATTAACAGGTTGGGTACCCTCCATCTATATGGGTGGTTAGATCTTTCTGTTCAATTGATTGACTCTATATGGTGCAAAGGATTGACCCCAAGTCCGTGTGAAATCTTGTCATGCTCTGCCCTCGTGTGTGTGTGTGTGTGTGTGTGTGTGTGTGTGTGTGTTAGCCGAAGTTGGCTAGCTAGCAAGCAAGTGATAAGAGCGTGGCCAACCATCACGGCAACTGAACATTTAGAACGAATGACTCGATCGCGTCCATAGATTTAGAACAGAAAGACTTAACGACTGGGTGGGGACTCTGGTAATTAAACAAATAGAACAAACGACCATGTAACGGCAGATTTCCTCCTCTTCGTCTGAAGAGGAGGTGTAGCAGGGATCGGACCAAGACGCAGCGTAGTTAGTGTTCATCATGTTTAATAACGACAAAACCGTGAACACTACAAAATACAAAATAACAAATGTGGCAAAACCGAAACAGTCCTATCTGGTGCATAGACACAAAGACAGAAGACAACCACCCACAAAACCCAACACAAAACAGGCTACCTAAATATGGTTCCCAATCAGAGACAATGACAAACTCCTGCCTCTGATTGAGAACCATATCAGGCCAAACAACAAACCCAACATAGAGACACAACACATAGATAACCCACCCAAATCACGCCCTGACCACACTAAAACACAGAAAATACAAAATAACTGTGGTCAGAAAGTGACAGACCAGCCAGCTTGGGTGGCAACCCTAGATTTGTGTCGGAATATTACTTGTGGAAGGATGAAATTCTACGAATAAATTAATAAAAAATAAAGTTTGAAAGAATATGTCAATCTTTATTTGAATATGTTGGTAACCTGTTGTATAAAAGTGATAATGCCCTCGAAACCGGTGTGTCGTGTCTTTGCTATCGTTAAATTGAAGACTTAGTTTTTATAAAAGATTCCTGTAATTAGGGATTACGCTATCACTTGAGTAATAACGTAACTAATTAACTATGAATTCGAGGGCACCAGGGAAAGTTATTAGATTACAAAGTTATAATTTCCCAATATAACCTTTCAGATATTTTCATATCTGATCAATAGTCTTCTAATTAATGATTTATTTACTCTACCTCACGTCAGTCTCATTCCAAACGTCGTAAATCGTTGATTATCTGCACGAACCCAGTCTTCACTATGAGTCATCCATACATCAATTGTCTTAAATAATTTATTTATTACTAACTAATTCACAGAAATGCATAAACAAACAAACAAACAAACTTAAAATAGTTACATGAAATGATGGGAGCAATATGCCCTAGTGGGCTGAACCGGCATTGCTTGTTAGACAAAGGGGAAATGGCGTTCGACTAAGAATTCACTACAGAGTCCATAATTATAATAATTGACATGCTAATCCTTACACATGAACGCTCACTCATTCGGGAACAATTGCAATCAATATATATATAGTTACGCTCGGTGTGTGTGTCGTCTTGATCGTTGGAGTGAAGTTAGTTTGTTGGAGTTCCTTCTGTCTCTGTCTTGGCTATTGTGGATAGTTCAGAGTGACATTCGTTATAGAATGCTTGTTTCGGCGGTTGTCTTTCTTTGCGTTCAATGATACCGAATTCCTAGCTGCAGACTAGTAGTCAATATCAAAGACTTGTTCTCATTCGTCTTAAGAGTTTAACCACGTGGTATGGTTAAAGATGCACCAATGGTACTTTAGCCTTCGTTCTCCTCCTAATGGAGAAAAGCATGGTCTGAATGGTAATTTCTTAGAGTTGACTTTTATTTAGATAGCAGAGAGGGGTGGTACCATGGTCTCTGACCCAACTGGCTCAGGGGCGGTCCTTGGATTTAGTTCAAATACAACAGGCAGTTGTATTTTCCTTCATTAAACAGTTCAAAATCATATTACACAATTATACAAACAGTATCATACTCACTCATTTTATACAACACACAGATGTAAACCTCATATCTGAGGTTATTATATAAACAGCGGTATGGTAATGTGGTCCCACAGTCTCACATGAGTTTCCCACGTGGTGACAAATGGACCGGTTCATAGCTGGACTGTCCACCGATATTTCATACTTTTGCAGGAATATGAAATATGTTCGTACCCCAAGTTCTGTGAGGTGGAAGAGAATTCCTTTGTCCTGAAAGTTTACCCTCTCTCTTAATACTGTTTGTGGTGGGGGGATTCTCAGGAATTTACGACATCTCTCTGTGATCACCGCATGGGTTGTGGTGGAAAGGGAGAGGGGGATGGGGTTTGCAGTACCCAAGCAGGCAACATCATGACAGGTGTATGGAGTGTCACAAGCCGGCTCATAGCCTGTGACAAAAATGAGGGGACACGAACAACAGGTATAGGCCAATTTAAAAGTGTTCTTTATTATTAAACAAACTATGAACTTAAACTAAGAAACAGGAATGAGGTGTGGATGTATCATAATGTAAGGTGTATGTAAAGTGCATGGGTGCATGAATCTGTGTGTGTGAACATGACTGAGTGAAAACTATGCAAAACTAAAAAGGAACAAACAAATCATGAGCATACCTGGAGGAGCAGAGAGAGAGAGCAAGACAGACAGAGGTGATTAGTAAGCAGTTTTATACCCTGAGCCCAGGTGGCTCCAATCACTTAACGACCCTCCTCTGCCTGCAGGAGGAACCGCCCCCTGCACTGCAGAGGAGGAGCCGTGACACCCCCCTCCTTAAAATGAGGGTCCCACCCTCAACCCAACTTCCTCCAACATATTCCAAATAATTCAAATTTCCCCAAAAACCAAATAAACAAAAAAAAAATACCAATCCCGGCTCCTAGCAGTAGCCCCGTGTCCCCCAGCTGACTGTCCGCCCCTCAAACTCAGCAGCCTTGGTACCTGAGGAGCAATTTAAGAGGAAAGAGGCGCAGACAGCCCGTAGGGGTCAGCAGAGAAAAGATACAAGCTAGGTTAAAGGAGCACGGGACAGAGCATCAGCAATGATATTATCCTTACCACTAATGTGCCTAATATCAAGGTTGAATGGTTGCAAGAACAAAGCCCAACGCATCAGGCGCTGGTTGGGATTTTGCAGGGACCTCAGAAAAACAAGTGGGTTGTGGTCAGTGAACACAGTTAAAGGGGTCAAACCAGAACCAACATAGACCTCGAAGTGCTGTAAAGCCCAAATGAGACCTAAAGCCTCCTTTTCAATTACAGAATAGTTTTTCTGATACTTATTAAATTTTCGGGAGAAGAAACTGACTGGACACTCAACCTTGTCGTCATTCTCCTGGAGAAGCACAGCCCCAGCACCGATTTGACTGGCGTCTACCTGCAATTTGAAAGGTTTCCCAAAATTTGGTGCTGCCAACACAGGTGCCAAACACAAAAGAGTCTTAACTGCATCAAATGCCTCTTGACACTGGGTGGACCAGATAAATTCAGCCTTGGCCTTCAACAGATTGGTCAGTGGGGACACTACTACCGAAAAGTTTACAAAAAGCACGGTAGTACCCCGCCATTTCCAGGAAGCACATCAGTTCTTTCTTTGTAGAGGGCTGTGGGAACTGCTTCACAGCCTGAACCTTGGCTTCTACGGGACAGACAAATCCCTGACCAACAACCTTGCCTAGGTATGTGACTGTAGCTTTGGCAAACTCACATTTTGCCAAATCAATACCTGTGTCCAACATAGACTGCATCTCTGTTTCCAGTTTTAGTCTCTTCTCAGATACACGATAAAATCTGTGTTTGATAGGCTTAGCATCTCCGATGTCTATATCATGTTCAATTAAGTGGGTTTGCGATGGAGTGTCAGAAAACAAAACAGGGTAGTTTCTAATAAGAGCTACTAATTCATCACGTTTCTCAGAGTCTAAATGATCTACCAAAACCCCAAGGTTTTGCAAAGTCTGGGAGTTTTTCAACCGTCCTTGTAAGACCTCATCTGAAACTTTAACTTCCTCTTCTCCCCCCTCCACCAAATTAAAGCCACAAGATGCAGGGACTGGGGCAGCAGTCAACACTGACCTCACTGCTGGAGTGCCTTCAACTTTGCTTAGATCACGGGAGTGATAACATTTTAACAGGTTCACATGGCATAATTTAGAGGACTTCCTATGACTAGGGGTTTCAATAAGATACTTCAAATCTGACACTTTACGCAACACAGTGAAAGGACCACAGTATTTTGCCTGAAAAGGTGAACTTACAAGAGGCAGAAGAGCAAGTACCCGATCACCGGGACTAAACTCACGCAGCTCAGCCTGTCCGTCATATTTCAGTTTCATTTTCCGTTGAGAACATTTTAGTTTTTCTTTCGCTAGTTCACCAGCCCTATACAACTTCAACCTAAAGCCATTTACATAGTCAATAAGGTTCCGAGGTGGTTCCTCAGGGAAACAACCATCCTGCAACACTGCTAAAGGCCCACGCACCTTATGGCCAAACACTAAGTCATTTGGGCTAAACCCTGTGCTTTCCTGCACTACTTCACGAGCAGCTAGTAACAGCCAAGGTAACCCCTCCTCCCAGTCGGCAGACAGTTCCGTACAATATGCACGAAGCAAGGATTTTAAAGTTTGATGAAAACGTTCCAAAGCTCCCTGGCTCTGGGCATGGAACGCAGTAGACTTGTTGTGTTTAACTTTAACCTGTCTAGGATCAGAGTGGCGCTAGCGGCACACCCCCCCCCCCCCCCCACTGAAAAACCAGTGCCGCGAAATTCAAAAAATTGTTTTTTTTTTAAATATTTAACTTTCACACATTAAAGTCCAATACAGCTAATGAAAGACACAGATCTTGTGAATCCAGTCAACATTTCCGATTTTTAAAATGTTTTACAGGGAAGACACAATATGTAAAGATGTACATCTATTACCTAAAAACACATTAGCATAATCCACCATCTTTTATTTGTCCACCAACACCAGTAGCCATCACCAATTCGGCTAAACTAAGATATTTATAGCCCCTAACCAACAAAAAAACTCATTAGATGACAGTCTGATAACATATTTATGGTATGGGATAGGTTTTGTTAGAAAAAAGTGCATATTTCAGGTATATGGCATAGTTTACAATTGCACCCACCGTCACAAATGGACTAGAATAATTACAATGAGCAACGTGTTTACCTAACTACTAATCATCAAACATTTCGTAAAAATACACAGCATACACGAATCGAAAGACACAGATCCTGTGAATACAGACAATATTTCAGATTTTCTAAGTGTCTTACAGCGAAAACACAATAAATCGTTATATTAGCTTAGCACATAGCAATTAGCAGCCCAGCATTGATTCTAGCCAATGTGAGCGATAAAAGTCAACATCGCCAAAAGATATTAATTTTTTCACTAACCTTCTCAGAATTCTTCCGATGACACTCCTGTAACATCACATTACAACATGCATATACAGTTTGATCGAAAATGTTTATATTTAGCCACCAAAATCATGGTTAGACAATGTGAAATGTAGACAAGCTGGTAAAGAAAAAGTCCTTGCGCCACTTAGACAGTGATCTACTCTTATACATAAATACTCATAAACGTGACTAAAAAATATAGGGTGGACAGGGATTGATAGACAATTTAATTCTTAATACAATTGCGGAATTACATTTTTTAATTTATCCTTACTTTTCAATACAGTTTGCGCCAAGCGAAGCTACGTCAAAAAACGTCCCAAAATCGCACTAAACGGATATAAATTGCTATAAAACGCTTTAAATTAACTACCTTATGATGTTTTTAACTCCCATAACGAGTAGAAACATGACCCGAGTAATATTACCCCCTTCACTAATGCTTGGAAAAGGTGCGGGCCGGTGTCCTCTAGGCGCATGACGCAGCTCCAAAAGAATGACTAGCTTCAGGGTTTTTTCATTTGTGGGGCCTGTGAACGCGCAATCGACCCCATTGGAATCGTCATCACGTAAAGGCATCCAGGGGAAGACGTAAGAAGTGTCCGTATAGTCATAGCAACGACAGTGCCCTTTTAACTGACTTCAGAAGAGTGGCCAACATTTCTCAAATCTGACTCCATGTCAGGGAAATTGCTGTAGAATGGGCTCTGTTCCACTTAGAGACAAAATTTCAACTCCTATAGAAACTATAGACTGTTTTCTATCCAATAATAATAATAATATGCATATTGTACGATCAAGGATTTTGTGGGAAGCCGTTTCAAAAATTAGCCAAATTAGCATAAATAGTCTAAACAGCGCCCCCATCCCCAACAGGTTAAGCTGTTTGAGAACCTGAGCAAATAAATGAGAGGTAAAGTTAGACCCCTGATCTGACTGGATGGTTTTTGGAATCCCAAATGTTGAAATAAATTGAGTTAAAGCTTTAACTACTGATTTTGAAGTTATGGTACGCAAGGAAAAAGCTGCCGGATATCTGGTTGCTTGACACATAACAGTTAATAAGTAGCTATGACCTGACTTGGACCTTGGTAATGGCCCAACACAATCGATAATAAGATGCTCAAAAGGTTGCCCTACGGCTGGTATTGGATACAACGGTGCAGGCTTTACAACCTGATTTGGCTTGCTTGTGCGCTGACACGTATCACAAGTTTTAATAAACTGAGATACATCCCGCTTTAAACGTGGCCAGAAAATAACGAAGTATGCTATCATAAGTTTTACAAACACCCATATGACCTGCCACATCACCATGTGAAGTTTGCAACACTTTATTTCGCAAAGTAGTAGGTACAACTATTTGAAAGACTGGTTCTCCTAAACCCTTATCATAGTGTGGAACCCATTTCCTGACCAACAGCCCATCAAGAAGAAAATAACACTGAGCATTATTCCTCACCACTGAATCAGGAACCACTTTATCAAACAGATCAGCCAAAGTAGTATCGGCTTTTTGCTCAGCCATCAATGAATCTCTAGAACTAGTCAACTGTTCTGTCTGGAGTTTGACTGGCAACTCAAGACTTTCTGGCTTACTCTCAATCTCCTTACGAGAGGCTGCGCGGGTAACCGCACAAACTGGAAATACCTCAGGAGACACACAGTTCTGATCCGGAGATTCCCTTGCAGGTGGCACTGAAGGTTGCTTCTTACAGATGTTTAGTTTGCCATCTGCCCACACCTTACTACCTGCCAAGTCATTCCCCAAAATCATGTGCACTCCCTCTACTGGCAACTGAGGTCTAACCCCAACATCTACATCACCCTCTACCAGACCACATTTTAGGGTAACTTCATGTAAAGGACAAGAGAATGGAACTAAACCCATACCACATACCATTACACAACGGCCAGTATCAGACTCTTTAGAGAACGGCAAAACAGACTCCAGAATAAAAGAATCCAAAGCTCCAGTGTCTCTTAGGATCTTGATTTTAAC
>NC_074689.1:24922281-24928867 GCF_029448725.1 Salvelinus fontinalis
TGTGCGCGTGTGTTTGGCAGGGTTGTTACCATGTGTTTTTGTGTGTGTGTATATGTCAGTTTGTACCAAAGTTGAAGATTTCATTATTAGAGGAAATATGAGATGTTCAATGTCTCTCTTTTTGAGGCATCGTCCTTCTGTGATGATTCTGTCATTTCCCAGAGCAACAAAGAAACTCACTCTGTCTGAGGAATGATTGAGACTTGAACTTGTTTTATTCCCTCAGGGAGCTGCGTTTCAGGTTGAGCATAGTGAGAGATGTCAACACAATTGAAAATGTAATGTGTTAGTCTTACTGGTGGCAGTATAGTCTGTTAGTCTTACTGGTGGCAGTATAGTCTGTTAGTCTTACTGGTGGCAGTATAGTCTGTTAGTCCTACTGGTGGCAGTATAGTCTTACTGGTGGCACAACATGGCTGCATGTGTTACATCACAGCTTGAAGGTGACTGTTCTGTGAATACTTTGACATTTGTTACATCACAGCTAGAAGGTGACTGTTCTGTGAATACTTTGACATTTGTTACATCACAGCTTGAAGGTGACTGTTCTGTGAATACTTTGACATGTGTTACATCACAGCTTGAAGGTGACTGTTCTGTGAATACTTTGACATTTGTTACATCACAGCTTGAATGTGACTGTTCTGTGAATACTTTGACATTTGTTACCTCACAGCTTGAAGGTTACTGTTCTGTGAATACTTTGACATTTGTTACATCACAGGTTGTAGGTGATTGTTCTGTGAATACTTTGACATTTGTTACATCACAGCTTGAAGGTGACTGTTCTGTGAATACTTTTACATTTGTTACATCACAGCTAGAAGGTGACTGTTCTGTGAATACTTTGACATTTGTTACATCACAGCTTGAAGGTGACTGTTCTGTGAATACTTTGACATTTGTTACATCACAGCTTGAAGGTGACTGTTCTGTGAAGACTTTGACATTTGTTACATCACAGCTTGAAGGTGACTGTTCTGTGAATACTTTTACATTTGTTACATCACAGCTAGAAGGTGACTGTTCTGTGAATACTTTAACATTTGTTACATCACAGCTAGAAGGTGACTGTTCTGTGAATACTTTAACATTTGTTACATCACAGCTAGAAGGTGACTGTTCTGTGAATACTTTAACATTTGTTACATCACAGCTAGAAGGTGACTGTTCTGTGAATACTTTAACATTTGTTACATCACAGCTTGAAGGTTACTGTTCTGTGAATACTTTGACATTTGTTACATCACAGGTTGTAGGTGATTGTTCTGTGAATACTTTGACATTTGTTACATCACAGCTTGAAGGTGACTGTTCTGTGAATACTTTTACATTTGTTACATCACAGCTAGAAGGTGACTGTTCTGTGAATACTTTGACATTTGTTACATCACAGCTTGAAGGTGACTGTTCTGTGAATACTTTGACATTTGTTACATCACAGCTTGAAGGTGACTGTTCTGTGAAGACTTTGACATTTGTTACATCACAGCTTGAAGGTGACTGTTCTGTGAATACTTTTACATTTGTTACATCACAGCTAGAAGGTGACTGTTCTGTGAATACTTTAACATTTGTTACATCACAGCTAGAAGGTGACTGTTCTGTGAATACTTTAACATTTGTTACATCACAGCTAGAAGGTGACTGTTCTGTGAATACTTTAACATTTGTTACATCACAGCTAGAAGGTGACTGTTCTGTGAATACTTTAACATTTGTTACATCACAGCTTGAAGGTGACTGTTCTGTGAATACTTTAACATTTGTTACATCACAGCTTGAAGGTGACTGTTCTTTGAACACTTTGACATTTGTTACATCACAGCTAGAAGGTGACTGTTCTGTGAATACTTTGACATTTGTTACATCACAGCTAGAAGGTGACTGTTCTTTGAACACTTTTAAATGAGTTAAGTCACAGCTTCAAGGTAACTTTTTTTTGAACGCTTCAATTAGTTAAGTCACAGCTTGAAGGTGACTTATTTGAATACTTTTACATTGTGTACTTGACCACAGCTGCACAACAGCTCAGAGTCTCTCTCTAACGTAATGCAGTGTAATAGTCTCTCCACAACGGGGTCACATTCCCTTACTCTGTCACACCTCAGAGTCTCTCTAACGTAATGCAGTGTAATAGTCTCTCCACAACGGTGTCACATTCCCTTACTCTGTCACACCTCAGAGTCTCTCTAACGTAATGCAGTGTAATAGTCTCTCCACAACGGTGTCACATTCCCTTACTCTGTCACACCTCAGAGTCTCTCTAACGTAATGCAGTGTAATAGTCTCTCCACAACGGTGTCACATTCCCTTACTCTGTCACACCTCAGAGTCTCTCTAATGTCGTGTAGCCTCATCTTCTCTGTCCTTTCCTCTTCATGTTATTTTCTCATCAAATATTTTCTTCAGTTTGTCTCTGGCTGCAGCTCAGAGATGCTATCATCACTAATCCCCTGACAGTCTTTCATCAGTTACCTGACGGTCTTTCATCAGTTACCTGACGGTCTTTCATCAGTTCCCTGACAGTCTTTCATCAGTTCCCTGACAGTCGTTCATCAGTTACCTGACAGTCGTTCATCAGTTCCCTGACAGTCGTTCATCAGTTCCCTTTCAGTCTTTCATCAGTCATCTGACAGTCTTTCATCAGTTCCCTGACAGTCTTTCATCAGTTCCATGACAGTCTTTCATCAGTTCCCGGCTTTGGATGGTGTATCAATACACCCAGTCAATACAAAGATTCCTCTCATTTACATTACATTTAAGTCATTTAGCAGACGCTCTTATCCAGAGCGACTTACAAATTGGAAAGTTCATACATATTCATCCTGGTCCCCCCGTGGGAATTGAACCCTGGTCCCCCCGTGGGAATTGAAACCACAACCCTGGCGTTGCAAGCGCCATGCTCTACCAACTGAGCCACACGGGACCACCCTCTCCTAACTCAGTTGCCAGAGAGGAAGGAAACCATTCAGGGATTTCAACATGAGGCCAATGGTGATTTTAAAGCAGTTACAGAGTTCAATGGCTGTGATACTGTAGGAGAAAACTGAGGATGGGTCAACAACATTGTTACTCCAAAATACTAACCATATGACAGAGTGAAAAGAAGGTTGTACAGAAAAAAATAATGCATTCCAAAACATGCATCCTGTTTCCAACAAAGTAATACTGCAGAAAAGGAATTCACTTTTTGTCTTGAATACAAAGAGTTATCTTTGGGGCAAATCCAACACAACACGTATTGAATACTTATCTAATTAAGATATACTAGTGTTAAAAAAAAAAATGTTTTAATAAAAATATTTTTCACTTTGACATTACAGAGTATTTTGTGTAGAATGTTGACAAAAAAATGACAATTGAATCCATTATTATCTCATTGTGTAACACAACAAAATGTGGAAAAAGTCAAGGGGTTGT
The DNA here is from genome assembly GCF_029448725.1 of Salvelinus fontinalis. Classification (NCBI taxonomy): domain Eukaryota; kingdom Metazoa; phylum Chordata; class Actinopteri; order Salmoniformes; family Salmonidae; genus Salvelinus; species Salvelinus fontinalis. Next base: position 24,925,705 of record NC_074689.1, read on the forward strand.
GAATACCTTTTGAAGGCACTGTACACGTCTATGTTTCTTCCCCCAAGTGTTTTAATGTTTATGAAGTGACTTGAACTATGACAATGCAGGTTGCATTTTAGAATTTTTTAAGTAGGATGGAAAAAAGAGAAAGTGTAATGAATTGAAGTCAAATCCTCTTCCCGTTGATTTTTTAATCCGGTGTGTGTGCTCCCTCTCCGGCCTCTAGGTCACCAGGCTGTTGATTATTGCTCACACCTGTCACCATCGTCACACGCATCAGCGTCTCATGACACTCACCTGGACTCCATCACCTCCTTGATTACCTGCCCTATTTAAGTCACTCCATTTGGTTCCTTCCCCGGGCGTTATTCTTTCATGTCGGTGTGCTGTTAGTGTTTCTTGTTTTTTTCACCCCATGTTTGTTCATTTATTAAACGTATTCACTCCCTGAACTTGCTTCCCGACTCTCAGCGCACATCGTTACAGTGTGTGTGTGTTTTCCTGAGCGTAGCCTATTTGTGTGTATGTGTGGGATTTGATTGTGTGTGTGATTGTGTGTGTGTGTGTGTGTGTGTGTGTGTGTGTGTGTGTGTGTGTGTGTGTGTGTGTGTGTGTGTGTGTGTGTGTGTGTGTGTGCGTGCCTGGCTAAGCACATGTTCGTTTTTGTCAGAGAGAGAGAGGTGTTCCTACCAATCATATTGCTGTATGATTTATATCAGACCATCATCCATCAAGTCGTGCTGTGCGATTAACCAACATTTTGGTGATTTTTCGGTTTAAAAAAAACACTGACATCAGTTCAGTCATTTGAATTCCATTTCGTATTTTTTTTCTGTGAGCTCAATACTCAGTTTCTCTAGAGATAAATAAAAACTGTGCAGTGTAGTAATAAAAACTGTGCAGTGTAGTAGGGAGTTTCCAACAGGCCAATAGTCTGCTTAGTTTACCGCAGAAAACTTCCCGATGTATCTCAACCTGAAAATACATGATCTAAGTGACTGATAGTTGGTATTCAGCAGTCATAAAACAATGCCTTAGTTACTTTGAAGAACTACTGAAATAGTGATGTTGTCAGACAGCGTAGGCAGCAGCTCTATAGAGATGAGATGATGACTTGGAATGAAGTAATACAGTCATCAAATAAAACTAATGCAATAAACACAACAACTAAAATATTTTATTAAAGTAGAGTAATAAATTATGGTTGATAAGTGATAAGCAGTAATTGACAGTCACTACCATCATTGGACTCATTGGACTAATTGTTATACATAATGAATTGGTGCATTTAATGTCTAGAAAGAATATCGAAAGCGAAAACCGTGATCGCTCAGAACTACCAACAAACAGAACAGCACACTATAGCTGGACTGTATGGGTCAGGAAAATAGGAAGATGGTTTTGAGGACTCTAGATTACTTTGAACTTTCCTAATAGACGAATGGAATAGGATTGTCTCACCTTGTATCAACTGGTGCTAAGACAATGGCGCGAGATAGAGTACATTGGAATGAGTAAGTACGGTACAAAGGCAGGTACACACAGTCCACCATCACCATCAGCATCCACAGACCAGTGCAGGTTTATATGTTGCTATGGTACAGTCTGTCACTTCATGATGGGTCGACTTTGTGATCATATTACCTTATTTGGGCATACATACGCATGAGGGAGGACAAATGTATTCTTTAACTGTCTGTACATCGGATTGATAAGAGCATAGGTGAACACAGCACTCACACACACACACTGACACACTCACACTCACACACACACACACACACACACACACACACACACACATACACACACACACACACACCCACTCACACTCACACTCACACACTCACACTCTCACACTCTCACACTCACACTCACACTCACACTCACTCAGAGCCAGATGGTGGGTGTGAGGTGACCTGTAATCCTCATACAGTGTTCCCTGTTTTGTCTGTGTGGGGATTACGGAGCGGTCCAATCCCCCCCATAGGCTACTCTCCTGTGGTGTGATGGCTGGGCTGGGGGCCGTAGACTGAACACTCACTCGTGTGTCCACAACACAGTACTGTGTAGATTACAGAGGCTGCTGCCAACCTAGCTAACCCTGTATGTCAACGCCAACCCAGAGCCAGTGACTGACTACCCACCAGGAAAAGGACATGGGGCGGGGCGGGGCGGGGCAGAGAGAGGACAGGGTTGAGAAGAAGAAGGGATCATTTGACTTGAACCTGTAAGTTTTGAGAAGGAGTGTGTACTGTAGTACTGTTGAATGGTATATCTTTTACATTTACATTTATATTTAAGTCATTTAGCAGACGCTCTTATCCAGAGCGACTTACAAATTGGGGTAATTTGTGTGGGGTAATCAGTTACAACCTTGTCGATTCTTTAAAAAAATGTTAATAAAAAAAAAATAATCAAAACAAAATGGACTCCTGCTTTCTAATGAATGTATGAATGGAGTGAAGGCTGACGTTGGGTAAAGCAGGCTGGCAAGCGACTAAATGTTTCTAAATGTTTTTGGCCGCCTGAGATACTGTGTTGGTAAAAATAGGCTTTATGCCGTAATGTCTCTATGATTAAATTACAGGACTGAAATGTCCACAGGGTCACTGATGAAATTCGGAATAGGAGTTAAAGCACAATCAACACGTTTGCTTTTCATTTAATTCAACTCAATTAAAAGTTATTTCATTAAACCTTTACTGAAACGGTCATTTTTAATTCATTCCTACTTACAGTAATTTAATTCAACCCTACTGAAACAGTGCTCTGTAGTTGAACAGCTACATATGGCCATGAAGTCTGATTTCATGCTCAGTGAAATAGATTTTCATGCTCTTGTGAAGTGAAATCACTGCGGTTGTCTTAAGGCACCAGGTGGGAATGATGTTCACCAGTGGATTTCTGAATGTATGTGTGTGTGTGTTTTTCTGGCAGGTTAGCCTTCCTCGTCATGAATGTTGTTCTGGAGGCAGCCCTGGAGCGCGGTCGCTAGCTGGCACAGCCACAAAGTCATAAAACCTGACCCTAACCTTAAATTAATATCAAAAAGATCAAATGTTTCTCCTGAATTTTTACAAAGGCCAATTTAGACTTTGCATCTGGCCTATTTAGCAGGACTCATTTCTCCCTCAAGGCCCATCCCAATAAACGCCAGCCTGCATCTTTGTGTGTGTGT
>NC_074689.1:24930501-24985501 GCF_029448725.1 Salvelinus fontinalis
AAATCAAATTTATTTATATAGCCCTTTTTACATCAGCTGATATCTCAAAGTGTTGTACAGAAACCCAGCCTAAAACCCCAAACAGCAAGCAGTGCAGGTGTAGAAGCACGGAGGCTAGGAAAAACTCCCTAGAAAGGCCAGAACCTAGGAAGAAACCTAGAGAGGAACCAGGCTATGAGGGGTGGCCAGTCCTCTTCTGGCTGTGCCGGGTGGAGATTATAACAGAACATGGCCAAGATGTTCGTAAATGACCAGCATGGTCAAATAATACTAATCACAGTAGTTGTCAAGGGTGCAACAAGTCAGCACCTCAGGAGTAAATGTCAGTTGGCTTTTTATAGCCGATCATTAAGAGTATCTCTACCGCTCCTGCTGTCTCTAGAGAGTTGAAAACAGCAGGTCTGGGACAGGTAGCACGTCCGGTGAACAGGTCAGGGTTCCATAGCCGCAGGCAGAACAGTTGAAACTGAAGCAGCAGCACAGCAAGGTGGACTGGAGACAGCAAGGAGTCATCATGCCAGGTAGTCCTGAGGCATGGTCCTAGGGCTCAGGTCCTCCGAGAGAGAGAAAGAAAGAAAGAAAGAGAGAAAGAGAGAATTAGAGAGAGCATACTTCAATTCACACAGGACACCGGATAAGACAGGAGAAGTACTCCAGATATAACAGACTGACCCTAGCCCCCCGACACATAACCTACTGCAGCATAAATACTGGAGGCTGAGACAGGAGTGGTCAGGAGACACTGTGGCCATCTGATGATACCCCCAGACAGGGCCAAACAGGCAGGATATAACCTGCCTGTTCAATGATTGAAGCAAATAAATGCACGGGCTATTAATTTAAGTTTTACGGTTGTTCAATTAAATGTATTGTTCTCTCTCTCTCTCCCACCCATACCTACCCCTCTCTCCCACCCATACCTACCCCTTTCTCCCACCCATACCTACCCCTCTCTCCCACCCATACCTACCCCTCTCTCCCACCCAAACCTACCCCTCTCTCCCACCCATACCTACCCCTCTCTCCCACCCATACCTACCCCTCTCTGCCACTGTCTCTTTCCTTTCTCTCCCACCCTGCTTTCCTCTCTACCACTCACTCTCTTTCTCTCCCACCCTGCTTTCCTCTCTACCACTCACTCTCTTTCTCTCCCTCCCTGCTTTCCTCTCTACCACTCACTCTCTCTCTCTCCCACCCTGCTTTCCTCTCTACCACTCACTCTCTCTCTCTCCCTCCCTGCTTTCCTCTCTACCACTCACTCTCTTTCTCTCCCTTCCTGCTTTCCTCTCTACCACTCACTCTCTCTCTCTCCCACCCTACTTTCCTCTCTACCACTCACTCTCTCTCTCTCCCACCCTGCTTTCCTCTCTACCACTCACTCTCTTTCTCTCCCTTCCCGCTTTCCTCTCTACCACTCACTCTCTCTCTCTCCCACCCTGCTTTCCTCTCTACCACTCACTCTCTTTCTCTCCCACTCTGCTTTCCTCTCTACCACTCACTCTCTCTCTCTCCCACCCTGCTTTCCTCTCTACCACTCACTCTCTTTCTCTCCCTCCCTGCTTTCCTCTCTACCACTCACTCTCTTTCTCTCCCTGTCTCTCTCTTTACCACCATTTTTTAATCTTCCTCTCTCGTTTTATTTGCTTCCACCCTCTTCCGCTTTCTCTAGGCCGGCCGCGTGGCTTCAAGCTCCGCCTGCCCTCACGTTGCTCGCTCAGCAATAGGAAGGCTTCTCTGGACAACCAGGAGACTGGGCACCTCTCAGCCCCCAGCCACCCCAGCCACAAATCCCTGGCTTTGGGAGAGCTGCTCTCCCTGCCCCCCTTACCTCTGGAGCACCACAGATCCAACAGTGGAAGCAGCAGCACCAAGCCGGACCTGCTGTGGCCTGAGGACCAGCGCACCCTGCTTGGCTCAGAGCCTGCACCTTCCTCGCTGCCCCTCGGCCAGTCGTCGCCCCGCATTGCCCTCCGGATGCTTAACCCAGATGCCTCGGTGTCCAACTGCAGCCTGTCACACAGCCGCTCCCGCGAGAGCTTCCACAGCATACGGCGGGCGTCGTCGGTGGATGACATCGAGGCCATGCGGCCTCCGTCGGGTCGGAAGTACAGCACGGTCGGGCCCATCCACAACAGCACAGGTAGGGGGGGAAGGGGGGAGGGGGGAGTGGGGAGGGCAAGGTGAGGGGAATATTTCCAAATGGAATTGCACCTTGAGAAAGAAAATACACACCACCTCCTTGGCTGTATTTGAGCTGGATTCCAAACACACATGGATAAACACACAGGGATACCAAACACACAGGGGTAAACACACAGGGGTAAACACACAGGGGTAAACACACAGGGATACCAAACACACAGGGGTAAACACACAGGGATACCAAACACACAGGGGTAAACACACAGGGATACCAAACACACAGGGGTAAACAGACAGGGATACCAAACACACATGGGTAAACACACAGGGATACCAAACACACAGGGGTAAACACACAGGGGTAAACACACAGGGATACCAAACACACAGGGGTAAACACACAGGGGTAAACACACAGGGGTAAACACACAGGGGTAAACACACAGGGATACCAAACACACATGGGTAAACACACAGGGATACCAAACACACATACCAAACAGGGGTAAACACACAGGGATACCAAACACACATGGATAAACACACAGGGGTAAACACACAGGGACACCAAACACACAGGGGTAAACACACAGGGATACCAAACACACAGGGGTAAACACAGGGGTAAACACACAGGGGTAAACACACAGGGATACCAAACACACAGGGATACCAAACACACAGGGGTAAACACACAGGGGTAAACACACAGGGGTAAACACACAGGGATACCAAACACACATGGATACCAAACACACAGGGGTAAACACACAGGGGTAAACACACAGGGGTAAACACACAGGGATACCAAACACACAGGGGTAAACACACAGGGGTAAACACACAGGGATACCAAACACACAGGGGTAAACACACAGGGATACCAAACACACAGGGGTAAACACACAGGGTAGGGCTATATGGTAGGGCTATGTGCTGTGGCCCACTAAATCTATCTGTATGGTAGGGCTGTGTGCTGTGACCCACTAAATCTATCTGTATGGTAGGGCTGTGTGCTGTGACCCACTGCTTCTAATGATATCAAATAGTGTTTGAACACAGGTGTGGTCCGAATAGTCTGGGCAGTCCCCTGACAGTGTGCTCTTTCAGGGGCAGTGAACAACATCCTCAACTCCACGTCGGACTCGGACCTCATGCGTTACCGCACCATCAGTAAGATCCCTCAGATCACCCTGAACTTTGTGGACTTCAAGGCGGACCCCCTCATCGCGCTGCCCGGGGGGGACATGGACATCATAGCCCCTTGCAAACTCATCGACCGCACACACCACGTCACCGAGAAAGTCACTCAGGTAAGAGGGCCATCTGTGTGTGTGTGTGTGTGTGTGTGTGTGTGTGTGTGTGTGTGTGTGTGTGTGTGTGTGTGTTCAGTGTGTGTGTGTTCAGTGTGTGTAAGTCTGTGGAGTAAGGGTGGGAGTGGACGTGGGTATGTATTAGAGTCCTGCATCAGGTCGGATACCCACGGTTCCCTGCGGGTGAGCTGCAAAAGAAATCAGCTGGCTGGTTGGAAACATTTTAAATCAGGATAAAAAAATGAAATACGTGAATCCAGGAGCTTGTTGGGTTTGCTATGCGTTGCAAATGACATTCTGTGAGCACGAAGGCAGGCATGGTTTCCTTTTTTCCAAATGTTGAATAGACAAATGAATGAATGAATGAATGAATGAAATCGGCTCTCGGGAACAATTCTATGCAGGTGGGTCCTGACCCGTTCAGGAATCTAGTATGTACAAATGGGGTGGTGGGTGAGGTAGAGGTGTGGTGGGTGAGGTGGGGGAGGTGAGTGAGGTAGGGGTGTGTTAGGGGTGTGGTAGAGGTGTGGTGGGTGAGGTAGAGGTGTGGTGGGTGATGTGGGGGAGGTAGGGCTATGGAAGGTAGGGGTGAGGGACTGGGAGGTGGGTGTGGTAGGGGTGAGGTAGGGGAGGTAGGGATGTGTTGGGGTGAAGTAGGGAGGTAGGGGTGTGGTAGGGGTGAGGGACTGGGAGGTGGGGGGGTAGGGGTGTGGTAGGGGTGAGGGAGGGGGAGGTAGGAGTGAGGGAGGGGTGTGGTAGGGGTGAGGGACTGGGAGGTGGGGGGGTAGGGGTGTGGTAGGGGTGAGGGACGGGGAGGTGGGGGAGGTATGAGTGAGGGAGGGTGTGGTAGGGGTGAGGGACTGGGAGGTGGGGGGATAGGGGTGTGGTAGGGGTGAGGGACGGGGAGGTGGTGGAGGTATGAGTGAGGGAGGGGTGTGGTAGAGGTGTGGTGGTGTGGTGTGCCTAGGAACTGCTATATTTTCCATTATTGCCATTGTCTGTGTTTATACTGTTTATACTTTACTGAAGGCTGCCATGCATCCTCCAGGTGGGTGAGTCTCATTGGTGGTGGATGGGGTGATTTGCCCTACAAAGCGCCGGCTTTAAGACCTAGTGAAAACACTCTGTTTATACAATACTGGTGGATTGTTGCTTAAGATGTTGGGTTCCTGCTCTGAGTGAAAGCTTGGTGTTTGCTATGATGGCGTCTTTAGTCGGAGACATAACTGGGTTAGCCTAATCCACTTACCAGTGCTCCTTGTGTGCAGTGAGCCAATGTGTCGCTGATGCCTCAGAGCTAGCTTGATTGAATGAGAAGCGGAGGGACGGCAGAGATATTAAATGGTGACAGATGATTCTGTCGCCACGGCAATCCTGTGTGTGCGGAAAACACGTTGAATTGAGTTAGGGAAGACGGGAATCTGTATGATGTGAAAGATGGTTTCTTGTTCTGCATTTGGACACCTCTTTTAATTTGTTTGGTTTTGATTTGGCTTTTAATTTGATTTGCTCTGTGAGGGGCGTTATAATATGAACAGCTTCCTGAAGACTTCTCTGTGAGGGGCGTTATAATATGAAGTACAGCTTCCTGAAGACTTCTATGTGAGGGGCGTTATAATATGAAGTACAGCTTCCTGAAGACTTCTCTGTGAGGGGCGTTATAATATGAACAGCTTCCTGAAGACTTCTCTGTGAGGGGCGTTATAATATGAAGTACAGCTTCCTGAAGACTTCTATGTGAGGGGCATATAATATGAAGTACAGCTTCCTGAAGACTTCTCTGTGAGGGGCGTTATAATATGAACAGCTTCCTGAAGACTTCTCTGTGAGGGGCGTTATAATATGAAGTACAGCTTCCTGAAGACTTCTATGTGAGGGGCGTTATAATATGAAGTACAGCTTCCTGAAGACTTCTCTGTGAGGGGCGTTATAATATGAACAGCTTCCTGAAGACTTCTCTGTGAGGGGCGTTATAATATGAACAGCTTCCTGAAGACTTCTCTGTGAGGGGCGTTATAATATGAACAGCTTCCTGAAGACTTCTCTGTGAGGGGCGTTATAATATGAACAGCTTCCTGAAGACTTCTCTGTGAGGGGCGTTATAATATGAAGTACAGCTTCCTGAAGACTTCTCTGTGAGGGGCGTTATAATATGAAGAACAGCTTCCTGAAGACTTCTCTGTGAGGGGCGTTATAATATGAAGAACAGCTTCCTGAAGACTTCTCTGTGAGGGGCGTTATAATATGAAGAACAGCTTCCTGAAGACTTCTCTGTGAGGGGCGTTATAATATGAAGAACAGCTTCCTGAAGACTTCTCTGTGAGGGGCGTTATAATATGAAGAACAGCTTCCTGAAGACTTCTCTGTGAGGGGCGTTATAATATGAACAGCTTCCTGAAGACTTCTCTGTGAGGGGCGTTATAATATGAAGTACAGCTTCCTGAAGACTTCTCTGTGAGGGGCGTTATAATATGAAGAACAGCTTCCTGAAGACTTCTCTGTGAGGGGCGTTATAATATGAAGAACAGCTTCCTGAAGACTTCTCTGTGAGGGGCGTTATAATATGAACAGCTTCCTGAAGACTTCTCTGTGAGGCGAGGATGAGACAGGGACAAGGAAAAACAGTGACAACGTGACCTTAAACCCACACTTCTCTCGCTCTCTCTCTCCTTCTCTCTCTCCCACTCGCTCTCACTCTCGCTCTCTCTCTCTCTCACTCTGCCCCCCGCCTATATCTTTTTAGAAAGGCCTCTGTATTGTATGGTGATATACCACAAGTCAATCATTTCACCAAGCTATCTCGATACATTAATAGCCTCATTCTTAGAGGCTGCTGTACCCACTGAAATGCTGCTGTGCACACAGTACATACTATGTTATACCAAAAAACCCTACTCAGTCAGGCTGACTTTACAGTAGAGCTTCTAAATAGGTAGAGAGGGAGGGGAACCAGTACAGGTGACCGTGCTAGCGGTGATTTAATGAGTTATGAGGCCATGGAGTATATTATTACTCCTAACCTAAAACATCTAGAATGCTTTACCGTCTACGGCCTGCAGGTGGCAGCACTCTCCAACACTACCTCTAACTAACCTCTGACCAGGACACAGTCCTCTGAGGAGTAGGCAAGAAGATGTAGAAAGAAAGAATTCAGTAACACTTCCTTTTAACCTTTTAAAGGTTGCTTGTTACAGTGTAATAACAACATGTAACTGGTAGTAATTGCAGTCTGTAAATACAGAAGTGTAGCAATAAATTCTTGCTACCAGGCTTGTTTCAAATGGGCAGGTTTCCACTAAATTCACAAACTTTATTGTTTCGCTTCTTCGTTGCATTCCGATTTCGTGAACAACTGTGACAAAGGTTGTGATCCCTTGTGGATGCGCCAGGGTGTCTGAGAGGTTATAGCCTGTGCTCAATGGGTTCTAATGACTTACCCATGAAGGTACACTGCTCAAAATAGATCTCCAGTCAACGGTGTTGCTAAATAAAGCGCACCATCTGGTTCAATTGGTTGAGTTTACAAAACAGATCCAACACAACTGTCAGCCCAAAGGATACTATTTCAAACCATTTGACGTGTAATGTTTTCCCTAATTACAATGTATTTACTAGTTGTTACACAGGACTTAGTTAAAATGCAGCGTACCTTGAGGGGGTACTTACTAGTAATTCTAGTGTACCCTAGAAAGTACATTGCCCATCCTGACAATCTAATCGTCAGCTTCTGATAGGGCGATCCGAGTGATAAATCAACACACCGGTACATCAGAGAGTACGTGTGATATCTGCATAAAGACAAGTGACACTCCTCTGGCGGCAGTGCAGTGGAACACACACACACACACACACACACACACACACACACACACACACACACACACACACACACACACACACACACACACACACACATGCATGCATACATACATACACACACACATACACTGTCTTGCACTCATCTCTATCCACACCCCCATCCTATTCACCACCCAACAGAGATGGAGGTTCCTAAGAAGGAATGGAGAGCTCACACTTCTTGTGCCAACCGCAAAACGGTAGGAGCAACCTCACAGGCTTGTAGAACCACCAAGAAACTACACTACTAGAAATATGCAAACAGGAGACTGAGCATTATAGTGCATATTTTTATGTTTAGTCTCACACCTTGTTAGAGTTGGCAGTTGGCAAGATCGCCACTGTTTCCCTGTACAGTAATGTGTGATGTACACAGAAATGCATGAAAGAGAGGATCTTGAAATGGTGAGAAGGTCTTGGATCTTGACATGATCTTGGAGGGTGGGTGTCTCTTTGGCTGACTAGCAAGACTTTGTGCAAGAGATAAGTTAGAAGAAGCTGATGTAATCGTGTTAAATGCTGTAAGCCTTCCCAGATGACTCTGAGAAATAGAGGTGAACTATGGAGCTAATGTCTCCAACTACCGGTATAACACTGGGGATTCCGACTGATGGACCATATATGAAATAGATACCTGAATTTAACGTGTTTAAATAAATATATACAGTATATACTGAAAATACCAAACATTAGGAACCCCCCCCCCCCACACAGTTTAGTCTTGTTTGTGAGTATTCAGATCGGATTGACTAGTTTTAATAAAAACATTTCTAATTCATTTTTCGACTATTTAGTTTCATTAAGTTTTAAGATCTGATATAATGTTGTTTTATTTAGTTAAATTTTTAGAAAAACATTTCCAATACATTTTTACATGATTTAGTTTCACTTTTAGTTGTAGTGTTAAGGACCTAAAGCAGCCTATGTGTGGAGACTAGGAGCCATTTCTGTGTTATGTTAATTATTTTATTTCAGTTTACTAAATGATGTTTAATGTTTTTCATTATAGTTTCAGTTTTAGATTAATGTTTCTATTTCTATATTCCGTAGACACAAGTGGTGTAACTCTCCAGTAGCAGATCCAGTATGACAGGACAGTGTGTTCTCTCAGGTGTTGTGAACAATACTTTGTTAAGGAAGCTAGTTGGGGGAGATAAATTATCCCTCTCTAAATGCTGCTTCTGCAGCAAGGAAACAAGGACATGAATTGAAGAGTGTATTGGTTCTCCTAGTACATTGTCATAAACACAGAATATGCTAATTATTCATTATTCACCTTTTGACCTCTAAACAGCCTCAATTCGTCGGGGTCATGGACTCTACAAGGTGTCTGAAGAGTTCCACAGGGATGCTGGCCCATGTTGACTCCAATGCTTCCCACAGTTGTGTCAAGTTGGCTGGATGACCTTTGGGTGGTGGACTATTTTTGATACACACAGTAGACTGTTTAGCATGAAGAGCCCAGCAGCATTGTGGTTCTTGACACCAACCGGTATGTGTGGGAAGATAGAGGTATTTGGATGGAAAAATCACACAGCTGCGCTTGCACAACTGTCCATCCGTATTAACATGGCTCGTCAGATATGAGTTTTAAGAATCTGACCCTTTTTCCAATGTTCGCCTAAAATGACATACCCAAATCTAACTGCCTGTAGCTCAGGCCCTGAAGCAAGGATATGCATATTATTGGTACCATTTGAAAGGAAAAACTTGAAAGTTTGTGGAAATGTGAAAGGAATGTAGGAGAATATAACACAATAGATCTGGTAAAAGATAATACAAAGAAAAAAACTAATGTTTTTTCATTACTTTTGTACCGGCTCCTTAATAGCATCCTATGTGACATCTTGACACACACACACACACACACACACACACACACACACACACACACACACACACACACACACACACACACACACACACACACACACACACACACACACACACACACACAACAATAGTGTATATTGATTTTATCGTTTGAAACGCTCCATATACTTTGCTTTTTGCTGTTGCGTCAACGGGCTGATTTCATTGTAGCCAAACACTCTGTGGGAGGCTGGTGCTAGCCGGTGTGCTGGACAGCTGTGTGTCCGAGGGGTTAGGGGTCAAAACGTACAGTATCCTCTGACACTCAAGGTCCTTTGAAGTTTTAACTGGTTCTCCTAACATCGCTCAATTTCTTCGTTATAGCTTTGCAGTACAGCACACAGCTGTTCATTAGTGGTTGAACCGTGTGAATATTACTTTCCTGGTGTTCTAGCTGAGTCTACAGTCACAGCCGAGGGCACAGACATACTGTTGTCTTAAGGCTTAGCTATACTGATCTTAGAAGCTCAGTCAGGCAGAAGAGGTGAACACTGATTGGAACACTGAAGAAGTCAACAACCTAACAGTAGAACAGGCTTTCGTTTGGGTTGCCAAGTCTCAGTGGTGGTTGATTGAAAAAGCACCGGGTTTGACAGGTACTTGGCTACTCACTGTACGGAGGGGTTAGGCAAACCTACTGGACTCAAGCTTCCTTAGAGAGAAAGTCTACGTGGAAACATTGGCAGTGCTGGTCATTTGATTGTCCTCTGTATCAATGTAGATATTTCTTTATGTAATAATACTCATGTACTGTGCATGAATTTAGACTGTACAAGGCTATAGAATTAACTCAACCCTGAAAACCGCTACGCTAAGTATGTTTCTTGTTCTCACCTGCCTCCTAACCCTTGACCTTTGTGTCCAGAATGACCAGTTGTGACAGTTGATATTACAAGACACTTTATGTGTTCAAATCACAAGGAATGTTATGGTTGTTATGGGTATTCAATCTGCGCTGTGTTTAGAGAGTCTATCAGCTATTGCTCTCACTTTCCTCCTTTGATTTGAAGCTTTGACCTTTGAGTCCAAAACGGCCAATTCACCTCAACCCGGAACACTTCAATAGTGCCTTGAAGTGTCCACTACTTAAGTGGTTCCCAACTCCAGTCCTCCAGTACCCCCAACAGCCCAACTCCAGTCCTCTAGTACCCCCAACAGCCCAACTCCAGTCCTCCAGTACCCCCAACAGCCCAACTCCAGTCCTCTAGTACCCCCAACAGCCCAACTCCAATCCTCCAGTACCCCCAACAGCCCAACTCCAGTCCTCCAGTACCCCCAACAGCCCAACTCCAGTCCTCCAGTACCCCCAACAGCCCAACTCCAGTCCTCCAGTACCCCCAACAGCCCAACTCCAGTCCTCCAGTACCCCCAACAGCCCAACTCCAGTCCTCCAGTACCCCCAACAGCCAAAATCCAGTCCTCCAGTACCCCCAACAGCCCAACTCCAGTCCTCCAGTACCCCCAACAGCCCAACTCCAGTCCTCCAGTACCCCCAACAGCCCAACTCCAGTCCTCCAGTACCCCCAACAGCCCAAATCCAGTCCTCCAGTACCCGCAAAAGCCCAACTCCAGTCCTCCAGTACCCCCAACAGCCCAACTCCAGTCCTCCAGTACCCCCAACAGCCCAACTCCAGTCCTCCAGTACCCCCAACAGCCCAACTCCAGTCCTCCAGTACCCCCAACAGCCCAACTCCAGTCCTCCAGTACCCCCAACAGCCTAACTCCAGTCCTCTCGTACCCCCAACAGCCCAACTCCAGTCCTCTAGTACCCCCCAACAGCCCAACTCCAGTCCTCCAGTACCCCCAACAGCCCAACTCCAGTCCTCCAGTACCCCCCAACAGCCCAACTCCAGTCCTCTAGTACCCCCCAACAGCCCAACTCCAGTCCTCCAGTACCCCCAACAGCCCAACTCCAGTCCTCTAGTACCCCCAACAGCCCAACTCCAGTCCTCTAGTACCCCCAACAGCCCAACTCCAGTCCTCCAGTACCCCCAACAGCCCAACTCCAGTCCTCCAGTACCCCCAACAGCCCAACTCCAGTCCTCCAGTACCCCCCAACAGCCCAACTCCAGTCCTCTAGTACCCCCAACAGCCCAACTCCAGTCCTCTAGTACCCCCCAACAGCCCAAATCCGGTCCTCCAACAGCCCAACTCCAGTCCTCCAGTACCCCCCAACAGCCCAACTCCAGTCCTCTAGTACCCCCAACAGCCCAACTCCAGTCCTCTAGTACCCCCCAACAGCCCAAATCCGGTCCTCCAACAGCCCAACTCCAGTCCTCCAGTACCCCCCAACAGCCCAACTCTGGCCATCCAGTGCCCACAACAGTACACATTTCTGTTGTAGCCCCGGACAAAAAACACCTGTTTCAACTCATTGATGGCCTGAAGATTAGTTGACAAGTTGTGTGATTGCCCGATGCTACAATACAAATGTGTACTGTTGGGGGTACTGGAGGACTGGAGTTGGGAACCACTGAAGTAGTGGATTCTTCAAGGCACTATTGAAATGTTCCAGGTTGAGGTCATCCAAACCTCGGCAGCTACCACCACACTTGATATTACAAGGCACTTTATGTGTACTGTTGCAATGACAAGGCAAGGCACTTTATGTGTACTGTTACTATGACCAGGCACTTTATGTGTACTGTTGCTATGACAAGGCAAGGCACTTTATGTGTACTGTTGCAATGACAAGGCAAGGCACTTTATGTGTACTGTTACTATGACAAGGCACTTTATGTGTACTGTTGCTATGACAAGGCACTTTATGTGTACTGTTGCTATGACAAGACACTTTATGTGTACTGTTGCTATGACATACTGTTGTGTGGGTTGTTTGTAGAAAAGGAATTAGAGGAATTGTTATGATTTTCCCTACGCTACACTAAGCAAAAATATAAACACAAGATTTAATGTTTTTGTCTCATGTTTCATGAGCTGAAATAAAATATCCCAGAAATTTTCCAGACGCACAAAATGCTTATTTGTCTCAGCTTATTTTGTGTTAGTGAGCATTTATTTTTGGCAAGATAATCCATCCACCTGACAGGTGTGGCATATCAAGAAGGTGATTAAAAAGCAAGATCATTACACAGGTGCACCTTGTTTTAGGGACAATAAAAGGCCAGTTTTGTCACACAACACAATGCTACTGATGTCTCAAGTTTTACGGGAGCATGCAATTGGCATGCTGACTGCAGGAATGTCCACCAGAGCTGTTGCCAGATAATTGAATGTTAATTTCTCTACCATAAATCGCCTCATCATTGTTTTAGGGAAATTGGCAGTACGTCCAACCGGCCTCACAACCGCAGCCCACGTACGTGTATGGTGTTGTGTGGGCGAGCGGTTTGCTGATGTCAACGTTGTGAACAGCATGCCCCATGGTGGTTGTGGTATGGTCAGGGATAAGCAACGAAAACAATTGCGTTTTATCGATGGCAATTTGAATGCACATAGATATTCTGATGCGCATTGTGAGGCCCTTTTGTTTAAGGTATCTGTGACCAACAGATGCATATCTGTATTCCCAGTTATGTGAATTCCATAGATTAGGGCCCAATGAATTTATTTCTGTAATGCGTGCGTACTGGCGGCAGAGAAGTCAGGCGCAGGAGGTCAAAGACTGTGTTACCACGGTGCAGTTTAATAATACAAATCACCGTGAAAAACAATAAATAAATACAATGGGACGAAACCCTTCGCACGCCAGACATAACGTGGACAAACTCTTACAATCAACAATACCGGACAAGGACATGGGGGGGAACAGAGGGTTAAATAAACAACATGGAATTGAAACCAGGTGTGAGGGAAGACGAGACAAAACCAATGGAAAATGAAAGGTGGATCGGCGATGGCTAGAAGGCCGGTGATGTCGACCGCCGAACGCCGCCCGAACAAGAAGAGGGACCGACTTCGGCGGAAGTCGTGACAATTTCAATTGACTGATTTCGTCATATAAACTGTAACTCAATAAAATCTTTGAAATGGTTGCATGTTGCGTTTACATTTTTGTTGTGTTGGAGTGTAGGCTAATGTTTATCAGTTAATACATATTTGAAATCAAGTGCAGCCTACCTGTGTTGATTTAGATATAGCCTAGGTAGGCTTCGGCTGGAACACTCCAGGACTCCGATTACAAGAGAGAATACAGTTTATCTAGAAATAACGAGATGTAGTTGTTTATAAACGGCTCTGGTTGATTAGCTACAACGTCCTCATGAGCTAGCAACACAACAACTGTTTAGCCCAGGTACGGTGGCTCCCATAGGACATCTAAGGTTAGTCAAAAGGAACTCGCAACAAGAACTCTCAGTGACTACATAGCGAATAAATTGTTTATTAGGGATTTTCATGACAATTACGACGTTTGCATACGCTACGCAGTGTATGTGAATTGACATTCACTGCTCTTTCACGCCGTTGACAGGCATCTCTTTGTGGATTTTGCTTCATGGGTAAAGAGCGAACAAGCAAATGCAGGAGAGAGAGAGAAGGATAGAGAGGAGGTGGTAAAAAAAGAGAGAGAAAAGTAAGGCTAGAGCGTCAATCACCTCTCTTCTCCCTCACCTCCCCCCTCTCCTCTTTCTCATCCTTCCACCTCTCCCTCTCCTCCCTCTCCTCTCTACTTTCCTCTTATCACTTCATAACTCTCCACCTCTCCCTCTGCTCCCTCTCCTCTCTCTACTTTCCTCTTATCACTTCATAACTCTCCACTTCTCCCTCTGCTCCCTCCCTCTCCCTCTTATCCCTTCACCTCCCTTCACCTCCCTCCGCTTTTCCCTCTCTCTCCATCCCATCCACCTCTCTTCATCCCCCCACCTCTCCCTCTCATCCCTCTATCCCTCCCTCTCTCCATCTCTGCCGGTGACCCATTTTATCTGCCCTGGCACCATTAATCACAGTAGATGCTTGGCTGGGGCGTGTGCCTCACTGCCCTACCGCATCACTGGAGGGTTATTGAATTAACACTAGAGAGAGAGAAAGGGAGAGCAGCTGGGAAAGTGAGGAGAGAGACAGAGACAGAGACAGAGACAGAGACAGAGAGACACAGAGACAGAGACAGAGACAGAGACAGAGACAGAGACAGAGAGAGAGGGTCAAGCCATAGAGTGAGAGAGAGAGAGAGTAGAGAGAGAGTCAAGCCATAGAGTGAGAGAAAGAGAGTAGAGAGAGAGTAGAGAGAGAGTAGAGAGAGAGAGTAGTAGTGAAATAAAAAATGGTAAGTGTTAATGTCTGCTGCTACTGTCTAGCAACACAAGCTGCCAATGGTTTAACTGGCAGTGCATCCAATTGTCACGACATTCATAATGATTACTGCCAACCCCAAACTGGGAAATGGTTAGTTCCAAGTCTGGTGCTATACTGTGGCAGTCAGCCACACAGCGAGAAGCCAATCCATCCAAGGTGATGAGGGCGTGGTGAGAGGACAGGCTCATCTTGGGAGACAGTGGAGTGAGCCGGGCCACAGAGTGGTAGTGCATTTCTGACAGAGACCCTGTTATCAGTGTGGATCAGCACACTGACTTACTTTACCTGGCCTTGCCCCCTGAGAAATACTGACTGCCTTTACCTGGCCTTGTCCCCTGAGAAATACTGACTGCCTTTACCTGGCCTTGCCCCCTGAGAAATACTGACTGCCTTTACCTGGCCTTGTCCCCTGAGAAATACTGACTGCCTTTACCTGGCCTTGTCCCCTGAGAAATACTGACTGCCTTTACCTGGCCTTGTCCCCTGATCTATACTGACTGCCTTTACCTGGCCTTGTCCCCTGATCTATACTGACTGCCTTTACCTGGCCTTGTCCCCTGATCTATACTGACTGCCTTTACCTGGCCTTGTCCCCTGATCTATACTGACTGCCTTTACCTGGTCTTGTCCCCTGAGAAATACAGACTGCCTTTACCTGGCCTTGTCCCCTGATCTATACTGACTGCCTTTACCTGGCCTTGTCCCCTGAGAAATACAGACTGCCTTTACCTGGCCTTGTCCCCTGAGAAATACAGACTGCCTTTACCTGGCCTTGTCCCCTGATCTATACTGACTGCCTTTACCTGGCTTTGTCCCCTGATGAATATTGACCGACTTTAATTAGCCTTGTCCCCTGATATACTGTATACTGTACTCAAGCTGAAGGTGAATGTACTGTAAACTCGACCTCCACTTTTCCCAGGTTGCACACACACACACACACACATACAATTTTATTTTATGAAATCCCCATTCACACCATTTTCTCTTATTCACACTCAAGGTCAAGTCTCTATCTGTGAATAGTACATTCATTGCTCCCGTGGGGGGCTCATCTGGGGGAATAAACTGCCAATGCTGGCATTTCTAACACAGTCATTATCCCTGACCCCATAGATGACCCTGGGCCTTCTGGGAATATCACAACAAATACAAACAGAACCGTGCGGCTCCAAAAGACTCCATAATAGACGAGACTGGAACACTGTGTACTGTATCTGCCTAGACTCACACCATAATAGACGAGAATGGAACACTGTGTACTGTATCTGCCTAGACTCACACATTTACATTTACATTTACATTTAAGTCATTTAGCAGACGCTCTTATCCAGAGCGACTTACAAATTGGTGCATTCACCTTATGACATCCAGTGGAACAGCCACTTTACAATAGTGCATCAGATCTTTTAAGGGGGGGGGCAGAAGGATTGCTTTATCCTAGGTATTCCTTGAAGAGGTGGGGTTTCAGGTGTCTCCGGAAGGTGGTGATTGACTCCGCTGTCCTGGCGTCGTGAGGGAGTTTGTTCCACCATTGGGGTGCCAGAGCAGCGAACAGTTTTGACTGGGCTGAGCGGGAACTGTACTTCCTCAGTGGTAGGGAGGCGAGCAGGCCAGAGGTGGATGAACGCAGTGCCCTTGTTTGGGTGTAGGGCCTGATCAGAGCCTGAAGGTACTGAGGTGCCGTTCCCCTCACAGCTCCGTAGGCAAGCACCATGGTCTTGTAGCGGATGCGAGCTTCAACTGGAAGCCAGTGGAGAGAGCGGAGGAGCGGGGTGACGTGAGAGAACTTGGGAAGGCTGAACACCAGACGGGCTGCGGCGTTCTGGATGAGTTGTAGGGGTTTAATGGCACAGGCAGGGAGCCCAGCCAGCAGCGAGTTGCAGTAATCCAGACGGGAGATGACAAGTGCCTGGATTAGGACCTGCGCCGCTTCCTGTGTGAGGCAGGGTCGTACTCTGCGGATGTTGTAGTGCATGAACCTACAGGAACGGGCCACCGCCTTGATGTTGGTGGAGAACGACAGGGTGTTGTCCAGGATCACGCCAAGGTTCTTAGCGCTCTGGGAGGAGGACACAATGGAGTTGTCAACCGTGATGGCGAGATCATGGAACGGACAGTCCTTCCCCGGGAGGAAGAGCAGCTCCGTCTTGCCGAGGTTCAGCTTGAGGTGGTGATCCGTCATCCACACTGATATGTCTGCCAGACATGCAGAGATGCGATTCGCCACCTGGTCATCAGAAGGGGGAAAGGAGAAGATTAATTGTGTGTCGTCTGCATAGCAATGATAGGAGAGACCATGTGAGGTTATGACAGAGCCAAGTGACTTGGTGTATAGCGAGAATAGGAGAGGGCCTAGAACAGAGCCCTGGGGGACACCAGTGGTGAGAGCGCGTGGTGAGGAGACAGATTCTCGCCACGCCACCTGGTAGGAGCGACCTGTCAGGTAGGACGCAATCCAAGCGTGGGCCGCGCCGGAGATGCCCAACTCGGAGAGGGTGGAGAGGAGGATCTGATGGTTCACAGTATCGAAGGCAGCCGATAGGTCTAGAAGGATGAGAGCAGAGGAGAGAGAGTTAGCTTTAGCAGTGCGGAGCGCCTCCGTGATACAGAGAAGAGCAGTCTCAGTTGAGTGACTAGTCTTGAGTCACACCATAATAGACGAGAATGGAACACTGTGTACTGTATCTGCCTAGACTCACACCATAATAGACGAGACTGGAACACTGTGTACTGTATCTGCCTAGACTCTCACCATAATAGAAGATACTGGAACACTGTGAACTGTATCTGCCTAGACTCACACCATAATAGACGAGACTGGAACACTGTGTACTGTATCTGCCTAGACTCTCACCATAATAGAAGATACTGGAACACTGTGAACTGTATCTGCCTAGACTCACACCATAATAGACGAGACTGGAACACTGTGTACTGTATCTGCCTAGACTCTCACCATAATAGAAGATACTGGAACACTGTGTACTGTATCTGCCTAGACTCACACCATAATAGACGAGACTGGAACACTGTGAACTGTATCTGCCTAGACTCACACCATAATAGAAGATACTGGAACACTGTGAACTGTATCTGCCTAGACTCACACCATCATAGAAGATACTGGAACACTGTGAACTGTATCTGCCTAGACTCACACCATAATAGACGAGACTGGAACACTGTGTACTGTATCTGCCTAGACTCTCACCATAATAGAAGATACTGGAACACTGTGAACTGTATCTGCCTAGACTCTCACCATAATAGAAGATACTGGAACACTGTGAACTGTATCTGCCTAGACTCACACCATAATAGAAGATACTGGAACACTGTGAACTGTATCTGCCTAGACTCACACCATCATAGAAGATACTGGAACACTGTGAACTGTATCTGCCTAGACTCACACCATAATAGACGAGACTGGAACACTGTGTACTGTATCTGCCTAGACTCTCACCATAATAGAAGATACTGGAACACTGTGAACTGTATCTGCCTAGACTCACACCATAATAGACGAGACTGGAACACTGTGAACTGTATCTGCCTAGACTCACACCATCATAGAAGATACTGGATGTGTGTGCATATGAATCCAAGATGGCGTAGCAGTCAGATGTCCTTTGTCCTCGTCCTGTCCCGTGTATATATATTTTATATATTTTTCTTCGCATTTCTTTTTATATATATTTTTTTCTTCTTAAAAACTCAACTTCAAAACACTCTCCTGCAACCCACCTCACCAAATGTGGTGCGGATCTGTTTTTTTTCCTCAAAGGTATTATTCACCTCGTATCCGAAATCAACAACAGAAGCTAGCCAGAAGTTAGCCAGCTCACAAGCTAACGTTAGTAGTTCAGCTAACCACAGCTAGCGCTCATCAGCTATCCTTTAGCTCGGAAAACTATTGCCAGTTTTGTACAACGCGACTCAGACCAGAGCATACCAGACCTTTTTTCTCTCCATATCCCCGGATTTTTACCGCAAGCTCTGGACATTTACACCTGGATCTTGCAGCTAACCAGCTGCTATCCGAGTGACTATTGGCTAACATCAATTCCGGAGCAAACACCAATTATCCCGGAGCTAGCCAGCTGAAGAGTTCCATCAGCCACTCCTGGGCTACAATCACCTATCCGGACCCGTTTACTGCCGATGCGGAGCCCCACCGGGCCTTCACGACTGGGATACCGACGTTATCTGCCCGAGGGAGTTATTCAACTGGCCCCTCCATCGCGACGTAATCTGAACGCCCATATGCTAACTGCGGCACGCTAATCGTTAGCTGTCTTGAGCATATCGGCTGCTATCTGAACAGACAACCTCTCTTTCGCCATCCGGCTTGGATTCTCTGTCGACACGACCACGTCTGGTCTGCAGACGAATAGCCCATCCGCTGTGCCCTCAACCGGCCTCCGTCTGAGCAGACCCCCTCCGTCTGAGCAGACCTCCCCCCGGGCTACTAACTTTAAACGCCGCGGGCTAGTTTAGTGGAGGCCTCACTGCTCCATCCAGGCTGCCCCCCGGACACTATGATCACTTGGCTACATAGCTGATGCCTGCTTGACTGTCCATTAATTCACGGTACTCCATTCCGTTTATTTGTGTTTTATCTGTCGGCTCTGTGCTTTAACTCAGGATCTGTGTGTAGTTAATCCGACCCTCTCTGCCTAGCCGTCGCCATTTTTACCTACTGTTGCTGTGTTAGCTGACTAGCTGCTGTTATATCACCTGTTGTTTTAGCTAGCTCTCCCAATCAAGACCTGCAATCACTTTACGCCTTATTGCATGTCTCCCTCAAATATCAATATGCCTTGCATACTGTTGTTCAGGCTAGTTATCATTGTTTTGGTTTGCAATGGACCCCGTAGTTCCACTCTCTGTACCTCTGATACCTCCTTTGTCCCACCCCCCACACATGCGGTGACCTCACCCATTGAGACCAGCATGTCCAGAGATACAACCTCTCTTATCATCACCCAGTGCCTGGGCTTGCCTCCGCTGTACCCGTGCCCCACCATACCCTGGTCTGCACATTATGCCCAGAATCTATTCTACCACGCCCATAAATCTGCTCCTTTTATTCCTTGTCCCCAACGCTCTAGGCGACCAGTTTTGATAGCCTTTAGCCGCACCCTCATCCTACTCCTCCTCTGTTCCTCGGGTGATGTGGAGGTAAACCCAGGCCCTGCATGTCCCCAGTCACCCTCATTTGTTGACTTCTGTGATCGAAAAAGCCTTGGCCTCATGCATGTCAACATCAGAAGCCTCCTCCCTAAGTTTGCCTTACTCACCGCTTTAGCACACTCTGCCAACCCTGATGTCCTCGCCGTGTCCGAATCCTGGCTTAGGAAGGCCACCAAAAATTCTGAGATTTCCATACCCAACTATAACACTTTCCGTCAAGATAGAACTGCCAAAGGGGGAGGAGTTGCAATCTACTGCAGAGATAGCCTGCAAAGTTCTGTCATACTTTCCAGGTCTATGCCCAAACAGTTCGAACTTCTAATTTTAAAAATTAATCTCTCCAGAAATAAGTCTCTCACTGTTGCCGCCTGCTACCGACCCCCCTCAGCTCCCAGCTGTGCCCTGGACACCATCTGTGAATTGATCGCTCCCCATCTAGCTTCAGAGTTTGTTCTGTTAGGTGACCTAAACTGGGATATGCTTAACACCACGGCAGTCCTACAATCTAAGCTTGATGCCCTCAATCTCACACAAATCATCAAGGAACCCACCAGGTACAACCCTAAATCCGTAAACATGGGCACCCTAATAGACATTATCCTGACCAACTTGCCCTCCAAATACACCTCTGCTGTCTTCAATCAAGATCTCAGCGATCACTGCCTCATTGCCTGTATCCGCCACGGGTCCGCGGCCAAACGACCACCCCTCATCACTGTCAAACGCTCCCTAAAACACTTCTGCGAGCAGGCCTTTCTAATCGACCTGGCCCGGGTACCCTGGAAGGATATTGACCTCATCCCGTCAGTTGAGGATGCCTGGTCATTCTTTAAAAGTTACTTCCTCACCATATTAGACAAGCATGCTCCGTTCAAAAAATGCAGAACCAAGAACAGATATAGCCCTTGGTTCACTCCAGACCTGACTGCCCTCGACCAGCACAAAAACATCCTGTGGCGAACTGCAATAGCATCGAAGAGCCCCCGCGATATGCAACTGTTCAGGGAAGTCAGGAACCAATAAACGCAGTCAGTCAGGAAAGCAAAGGCCAGTTTTTTCAAGCAGAAATTTGCATCCTGTAGCTCTAACTCCAAAAAGTTCTGGGATACTGTAAAGTCCATGGAAAACAAGAGCACCTCCTCCCAGCTGCCCACTTCACTGAGGCTAGGTAACACGGTCACCACTGATAAGTCCATGATAATCGAAAACTTCAACAAACATTTCTCAATGGCTGGCCATGCCTTCCTCCTGGCGACTCCAACCTTGGCCAACAGCCCCTCCCCCCCCGCTGCTACTCGCCCAAGCCTCCCCAGCTTCTCCTTTACCCATATCCAGATAGCAGATGTTCTGAAAGAGCTGGAAAACCTGGACCCATACAAATCAGCTGGGCTTGACAATCTGGACCCCCTATTTCTGAAACTGTCCGCCGCCATTGTCGCACCCCCTATTACCAGCCTGTTCAACCTCTCCTTCGTATCATCTGAGATCCCCAAGGATTGGAAAGCTGCCGCGGTCATCCCCCTCTTCAAAGGGGGAGACACCCTGGACCCAAACTGTTACAGACCTATATCCATCCTGCCCTGCCCATCTAAGGTATTCGAAAGCCAAGTCAACAAACAAATCACTGACCATCTCGAATCCCACCGTACCTTCTCCGCTGTGCAATCCGGTTTCCGAGCCGGTCACGGGTGCACCTCAGCCACGCTCAAGGTACTAAACGATGTCATAACCGCCATCGATAAAAGACATTACTGTGCAGCCGTCTTCATCGACCTGGCCAAGGCTTTCGACTCTGTCAATCACCATATTCTTATCGGCAGACTCAGTAGCCTCGGTTTTTCTAATGACTGCCTTGCCTGGTTCACCAACTACTTTGCAGACAGAGTTCAGTGTGTCAAATCGGAGGGCATGTTGTCCGGTCCTCTGGCAGTCTCTATGGGGGTACCACAGGGTTCAATTCTCGGGCCGACTCTTTTCTCTGTATACATCAATGATGTTGCTCTTGCTGCGGGCGATTCCCTTATCCACCTCTATGCAGACGACACCATTCTGTACACTTCCGGCCCTTCCTTGGACACTGTGCTATCTAACCTCCAAACGAGCTTCAATGCCATACAACACTCCTTCTGTGGCCTCCAACTGCTCTTAAACGCTAGTAAAACCAAATGCATGCTTTTCAACCGTTCGCTGCCTGCACCCGCACACCCGACTAGCATCACCACCCTGGACGGTTCCGACCTAGAATATGTGGACATCTATAAGTACCTAGGTGTCTGGCTAGACTGCAAACTCTCCTTCCAGACTCATATCAAACATCTCCAATCCAATATCAAATCTAGAGTCGGCTTTCTATTCCGCAACAAAGCCTCCTTCACTCACGCCGCCAAACTTACCCTAGTAAAACTGACTATCCTACCGATCCTCGACTTCGGCGATGTCATCTACAAAATAGCTTCCAATACTCTACTCAGCAAACTGGATGCAGTCTATCACAGTGCCATCCGTTTTGTTACTAAAGCACCTTATACGACCCACCACTGCGACCTGTATGCCCTAGTCGGCTGGCCCTCGCTACATGTTCGTCGTCAGACCCACTGGCTCCAGGTCATCTACAAGGCTATGCTAGGTAAAGTGCCGCCTTATCTCAGTTCACTGGTCACGATGGCTACACCCACCCGTAGCACGCGCTCCAGCAGGTGTATCTCACTGATCATCCCTAAAGCCAAAACCTCATTTGGACGCCTTTCCTTCCAGTTCTCTGCTGCCTGCGACTGGAACGAATTACAAAAATCTCTGAAGTTGGAGACTTTTATCTCCCTCAACAACTTTAAAAATCTGCTATCCGAGCAGCTAACCGATCGCTGCAGCTGTACATAGTCCATCTGTAAACTACCCACCCAATTTACCTACCTCACCCCCCATACTGCTTTTATTTATTTACTTTTCTGCTCTTTTGCACACCAGTATCTCTTCTTGCACATGATCATCTGATGATTTATCACTCCAGTGTTAATCTGCTAAATTGTAATTACTCGATTTATTGCCTACCTCATGCCTTTTGCACACATTGTATATAGATTCTCTTTTTTCTACCATGTTATTGACTTGTTTATTGTTTACTCCATGTGTAACTCTGTGTTGTTGTCTGTTCACACTGCTATGCTTTATCTTGGCCAGGTCGCAGTTGCAAATGAGAACTTGTTCTCAACTAGCCTACCTGGTTAAATAAAGATGAAATAAATAAAATAAAAAACTGTGTACTGTATCTGCCTAGACTCTCACCATAATAGACGAGACTGGAACACTGTGTACTGTGGGATACCTAGTGACCAGTTCTCCTGTTCTACTGTATGCTAGCTTAGCACAACACACAGAGGGATGGAGTTGGATTACGACAATAAACAGTTTTGTATAATACTGTTTTAATATAATTAATGGAACCCACTATCGTGACGTTGCTAGTGCCATGCTCTACCAACTTTGGAGATTATGGGGGAGATTTGATTTTCTATCAGTGTGTTCTTGAGCCAGGATAAGGGACTTTTAAATGATAACAAAAGTTAAATCAATACGCACACAAGAGGGTTGTCTTTGTTTACTATTGCTATTTACTCATTACCTTCACTAGGTGATCTTGTTGATCCATTTGAAGATGTTTTTGTCTCACTGTTGATTTCAGCTTCCTGTTAGTGTTCTGGTCATCCCACTGGACCACCTTACAGAGAACCGAGCTGCAACGTTAGCCAGAGATATCAAGGGGCAAACTAACACGTAGCTTAGTAATAGCGTCCTAACTTGAGACTGGACTTCCTTTGAAAGGAAACACAGCTGTAATGCTGGTCTGTTAGCCAGGCAGAGATAAGAAGTAGGCGCCATGGATTTCCACCGTGGGTTTTATGTTAAAAAACGTAGGCTGTGATTACTTCCAGTGAAGGTGCATGTACAGGTAAATGCTAGTACTAGTTGTAGTATGTGTACGGTCCTAGTAGTCTGTCCTCTGTCCTGGTTTGACACTCTTCACGGTTTAATGTCTCTGTGTCCTTGACACCAGTGAAGATAGCTGCCAGGTAGACTGTGACCAATGTGCAGGAGATGACAGGAGTCACTGTGTGTGTGCGCGTGCTTACATGCCTGTGTGCATGTTTGATATGATTGTGTTTGTGTGTGTGTGTGTGTGTGTGTGTGTGTGTGTGTGTGTGTGTGTGTGTGTGTGTGTGTGTGTGTGTGTGTGTGTGTGTGTGTGTGTGTGTGTGTGTGTGTGTGTGTGTGTGTGTGTGTGTGTGTGTGTGTGTGTGTGTGTGTGTGTGTGCGTGCGTGTCTGTGTGCATGTTCGATATGATTGTGTGTTTGTGTGTGTGTGTGTGTTGTTTGTGTTTGAGTGTGTGCGTGTGTGTGTGTGTGTGTGTTGTGTGTGTGAGCAGGTATTCCAGTGTAGCTGTCGTCTTGTTTAGTGACTCATGTCGGGACCGTCTGCACGTGCAGCAGCTTGGACTGAAGTGTTGATGTACTCGTGTTCCTAGTTCAGCGAGCTGTTAACAAACCGCTCGAGCCTGGGCCCAGCCCACGCCACACACCACGGTGCCCCTCTCTATCCTGCTCCCCATTTGTCCTCGATGTCACATTACCAAGTCACCCCTGTAGAAAAACCTAAGGCCTCAAGAGGATGGTTAAGAGAGAGATGGCTTACTAGGCACCTCACAGTGGAATGTACCAAGTGGGGAAAAGGAGCAGGGGGGGGTTGCTGCCAGTGCTGGACTCATATATATATACGGTTCTTGGAAACACATGTCTTGGAGACGGGGAGATGCATCATACTGACACAACCACGCCGTCGTCACCAGGTCAGAATCACGCCGTCGTCACCAGGTCAGAACCAAGCCGTCGTCACCAGATCAGAACCACGCCGTCGTCACCAGGTCAGAACCACGCCGTCGTCACCAGATCAGAACCACGCCGTCGTCACCAGATCAGAACCACACCGTCGTCACCAGGTCAGAACCACACCGTCGTCACCAGATCAGAACCACGCCGTCGTCACCAGGTCAGAACCAAGCCGTCGTCACCAGATCAGAACCACGCCGTCGTCACCAGGTCTGAACCACGCCGTCGTCACCAGATCAGAACCACGCCGTCGTCACCAGGTCAGAACCACGCCGTCGTCACCAGGTCAGAACCACGCCGTCGTCACCAGGTCAGAACCAAGCCGTCGTCACCAGGTCAGAACCACGCCGTCGTCACCAGATCAGAACCACGCCGTCGTCACCAGGTCTGAACCACACCGTTGTCACCAGGTCAGAACCACACCGTCGTCACCAGGTCAGAACCACGCCGTCGTCACCAGGTCAGAACCACGCCGTCGTCACCAGGTCAGAACCAAGCCGTCGTCACCAGGTCAGAACCACGCCGTCGTCACCAGGTCAGAACCACACCGTCGTCACCAGGTCAGAACCACACCGTCGTCACCAGATCAGAACCACGCCGTCGTCACCAGGTCAGAACCACGCCGTCGTCACCAGATCAGAACCACGCCGTCGTCACCAGGTCAGAACCAAGCCGTCGTCACCAGATCAGAACCACACCGTTGTCACCAGGTCAGAACCACACCGTCGTCACCAGGTCAGAACCACGCCGTCGTCACCAGGTCAGAACCACACCGTTGTCACCAGGTCAGAACCACACCGTCGTCACCAGGTCAGAACCACGCCGTCGTCACCAGGTCAGAACCACGCCGTCGTCACCAGATCTGCATTTCGCTAAATGGTTCCCGAAGCATGTTACCGATTGGCTCACCTACAGGAAGTTTGACGTTGTTTCCTTCCAGGAACAAATCTTTTATTCTTCCAATAAGGTTCAATTTAACAAGCCAATCTGTAAACGAAGAATAAGAAGTTCTAAAGGAAAAGTTAATCAACAGGCCGTTACTCTAGTGTAATCACAGGAAATTAGCATTGTACCCATTTCCTATTAGTCATGCAGCTTGCCAGTAGGATTATGTGATTACAGTTGTTGCTAGTCATAAATTATTTCACTCTATGTTCCCATAAGAGCAATCAACACCTTGACAAAGATGAATAATCTGTGTTTATGACAGTGCGCTATGAGAAATAAATTTGTTTCCTTGTTTCCTTGCTGCAGAAGCAGCATTTGGAGAGGGATAATTTATCTCCGCCAACTAGCTCCCTTAATAACCTGTTGGGGATGGGGGCGCTGTTTAGACTATTTATGCTAATGTGGCTAATTTTTTAAACGGCTTCCCACAAAATCCTTGATCGTACAATATGCATATTATTATTATTATTGGATAGAAAACAGTCTATAGTTTCTATAGGAGTTGAAATTTTGTCTCTAAGTGGAACAGAGCCCATTCTACAGCAATTTCCCTGACATGGAGTCAGATTTGAGAAACGTTGGCCACTTTTCTGAAGTCATTTAAACGGGCACTGTCGTTGCTATGACTATACGGACACTTCTTACGTCTTCCCCTGGATGCCTTTACGTGATGACGATTCCAACGGGCTCGATTGCTCGTTCACAGGCCCTACAAATGAAAAAAACCTTTAGCTAGCAAGTCTTTTCTTGCTGCGTAACGCGCGTGGAAGACACCGACCCTCTCCTGTTCCAAGCGTTAGTTTAGCCTGTTATATTTCTCCGGTCATCTTTTCACTCGTTATAGGAGTTACAAACATCACAAAGTAGTTAATTTAAAGCGTTTTATAGCAATTTATATCCGTTTAGTGCGATTTTGGGACATTTATTTTTGCAACGATGTGAAAAGTTGGGCACGCTTTTCAGTTCATCCCGAACGTAGTTGACATTTCCACATGGCAAGAGGACAGCTTTCCACCAAAAGACGATTTCTCCCAAGAAAGGATCCTTTGCCCAAGATACTGATGGAAGAACAGCTCAAGGTAGGACATTTTTATTATGATAAATCGTGTTTCTGTCGAAACATTTTAGTGGCTTAGGACGCCATGTTTTTTGACGTAGCTTCGCTTGGCGCAAACTGTATTGAAAAGTAAGGATAAATTAAAAAATGTAATAACGCAATTGTATTAAGAATTAAATTGTCTATCAATCCCTGTCCACCCTATATTTTTTAGTCACGTTTATGAGTATTTATGTATAAGAGTAGATCACTGTCTAAGTGGCGCAAGGACGTTTTCTTTACCAGCTTGTCTACATTTCACATTGTCTAACCATGATTTTGGTGGCTAAATATAAACATTTTCGATCAAACTGTATATGCATGTTGTAATGTGATGTTACAGGAGTGTCATCGGAAGAATTCTGAGAAGGTTAGTGAAAAAATTAATATCTTTTGGCGATGTTGACTTTTATCGCTCACTTTGGCTAGAATCAATGCTGGGCTGCTAATTGCTATGTGCTAAGCTAATATAACGATTTATTGTGTTTTCGCTGTAAGACACTTAGAAAATCTGAAATATTGTCTGTATTCACAGGATCTGTCACACCCTGGCCTTAGTATTATTGGTTTTCTTTATTATTGTAGTTAGGTCAGGGTGTGACATGGGTAATGTTTATGTTTTGTTGTTTTGGGTGTTTATTTGATAAAGGGGTTAATGGTTGTAGTGTATGGTTTTGTGTTGAGTGTAGATGTCTAGTATTGTCTATGGTGGTTAGTATTCTAGGAGAGTCTATGGTTACCCGAATGAGTTCCCAATTAGAGACAGCTGATTTCGGTTGTCTCTGATTGGGAGCCTTATTTAGGGTAGCCATAGGCTCTCATTGGTTGTGGGTAATTGTCTATGTAAGAACGTTAGTAGCCTGTATGTTTGTGCACAACGTTTGTAGCTTCACGGTCGTTTTGTTATTTTGTTAGTTTGTAAAGTGTTTTTGTGTCGTGTTCATCTTCGTTCGTGTTTAATAAAAGAAGATGGCTTATTTTCCAAATGCTGCATTTTGGTCCATTAATCCGCCACACGATCGTGACAGAATTACCCACCATAGGACCAAGCGGCATGGAAGGCGGCAACAGGACATACCTACACAGGATCTCTGGAGTTGGGAGGAGGAATTGGAAGAAGATCCATGGGCACAACCTGGAGAATATCGCCTCCCTCGTGAAGAGCTGGAGGCAGCGAAAGCCGAGAGGAGGCGATATGAGGAGGCAGCACGGAGACAAGGCTGGAGACCCGTGAGTACACCCCAAAAATTTCTTGGGGGGGGCCTTAAAGGGAGGGTGGCGAAGTCAGGTAGAAAACCTGCGCCTACTCCCTGTACTTACCGTGGAGAGCGGGAGTACGGGCAGACACCGTGTTACGCAGTAGAGCGCACGGTGTCTCCTGTACGCGTGCATAGCCCGGTTCGGTACATTGCAGCTCCACGTATCGGCCGGGCTAGACTGAGCGTTGAGCCATATGTCATGAAGCCGGCCCAACGCATCTGGTCACCAGTGCGTCTCCTCGGGCCGGCGTACATGGCACCAGCCTTACGCATGGTGTCCCCGGTTCGCCTACATAGGCCGGTGCGGGTTATTCCACCTCCCCGTACTGGTCAGGCGACGGGGAGCATAGAACCAGGTAAGGTTGGGCAGGCTCGGCGTTCAAGGGAGCCAGTACGCCTGCACGGTCCGGTATTTCCGGCGCCACCTCCCCGCCCCAATCCAGTACCACCAGTGCCTCCTCCACGCACTAGCTATATGGTGCGTGTCTCCAGCCCTTTACCACCAGTGTCTAAACCACGCACCAAGCCTCCTGTGTGTCCCCAGAGTCCTGTGCGTCCTGTTGCTGCTCCCCGCACTAGCCCTGAGATGCGTGTCCCCAGCCCGGTGCCACCAGTCCCGGCACCACGCACCAGGCCTACAGTGCGCCTCAGCCGGCAGGAGTCTGCCGTCTGCACAGAGTTGACTGAACTGCTCGTCTCCCCAGCGCCATCTGAGCCATCCGTCTCCCCAGCGCCATCTGAGCCATCCGTCTCCCCAGCGCCATCTGAGCCATCCGTCTGCAATGAGCCTGCAAAGCCGCCCGTCTGCCATGAGCCTGCAAAGCCGCCCGTCTGCCATGAGCCCACTGAGCCGTCCGCCAGACAGGAGCCGCTAGAGCCGCCAGCCAGACAGGAGCCGCTAGAGCCGTCCGTCAGACAGGATTTGCCAGAGCCGCCAACCAGACAGGGTCTGCCAGAGCCGCCAACCAGACAGGATCTGCCAGAGCCGCCAACCAGACAGGAGCAGCCAGATCAGTCAGCCAGCCATGAGCAGCCAGATCCGTCAGCTAGCCATGAGCAGCCAGATCCGTCAGCTAGCCATGAGCAGCCAGATCCGTCAGCTAGCCATGAGCAGCCAGATCCGTCAGCTAGCCATGAGCAGCCAGATCCGTCAGCTAGCCATGAGCAGCCAGTTCCGTCAGCTAGCCATGAGCAGCCAGATCCGTCAGCTAGCCATGAGCAGCCAGATCCGTCAGCTAGCCATGAGCAGCCAGATCCGTCAGCTAGCCATGAGCAGCCAGATCCGTCAGCTAGCCATGAGCAGCCAGATCCGTCAGCTAGCCATGAGCAGCCAGATCCGTCAGCTAGCCATGAGCAGCCAGATCCGTCAGCTAGCCATGAGCAGCCAGATCCGTCAGCTAGCCATGAGCAGCCAGATCCGTCAGCTAGCCATGAGCAGCCAGATCCGTCAGCTAGCCATGAGCAGCCAGTTCCGTCAGCTAGCCATGAGCAGCCAGATCCGTCAGCTAGCCATGAGCAGCCAGATCCGTCAGCTAGCCATGAGCAGCCAGATCCGTCAGCTAGCCATGAGCAGCCAGATCCGTCAGCTAGCCATGAGCAGCCAGATCCGTCAGCTAGCCATGAGCAGCCAGATCCGTCAGCTAGCCATGAGCAGCCAGATCCGTCAGCCAGCCATGAGCAGCCAGATCCGTCAGCCAGCCATGAGCAGCCAGATCCGTCAGCCAGCCATGAGCAGCCAGATCAGTTAGCCAGCCATGAGCAGCCAGATCTGTCAGCCAGCCATGGGCTGTCCCTCAGTCCGGAGCTGCAGTCCCTCAGTCCGGAGCTGCAGTCCCTCAGTCCGGAGCTGCCATTCCTCAGTCCGGAGCTGCCCCTTCCCCTGGTGCTGCCCCTTACCCTGGTGCTGCCCCTTACCCTGGTGCTGCCCCTTACCCTGGTGCTGCCCCTTATCCTGGTACGGTCCCTGACCCTAGTACGGCCCCTGACCCTGGTACTGCCCCTGATCCTGGTACTGCCTCTTACCCTGGTACTGCCCCTGAATGCAATGGGGTTCATGTGGAGGGGGGTCGTTTGGAGAAAGCATAGGAGGTGGTTAGGTACTGTGGTGACGAGGGGACCGCGACCAGAGCCGGAGCCGCCACCGTGGAAGGAAGCCCACCCAGACTCTCCCCTAGACTGTGTATGGTGCGCCCGGAGTTCGCGCCTCAAGGGGGGGGTTATGTCACACCCTGGCCTTAGTATTATTGGTTTTCTTTATTATTGTAGTTAGGTCAGGGTGTGACATGGGTAATGTTTATGTTTTGTTGTTTTGGGTGTTTATTTGATAAAGGGGTTAATGGTTGTAGTGTATGGTTTTGTGTTGAGTGTAGATGTCTAGTATTGTCTATGGTGGTTAGTATTCTAGGAGAGTCTATGGTTACCCGAATGAGTTCCCAATTAGAGACAGCTGATTTCGGTTGTCTCTGATTGGGAGCCTTATTTAGGGTAGCCATAGGCTCTCATTGGTTGTGGGTAATTGTCTATGTAAGAACGTTAGTAGCCTGTATGTTTGTGCACAACGTTTGTAGCTTCACGGTCGTTACCTGTCTAGGATCAGCGTGGCGCTAGCACTCCCCCCCCCCCCCCCCCCCCACTGAAAAACCAGTGCCGCGAAATTCAAAAAAAATATTTTTTTAAAATATTTAACTTTCACACATTAAAGTCCAATACAGCTAATGAAAGACACAGATCTTATGAATCCAGTCAACATTTCCGATTTTTAAAATGTTTTACAGGGAAGACACAATATGTAAAGATGTACATCTATTACCTAAAAACACATTAGCATAATCCACCATCTTTTATTTGTCCACCAACACCAGTAGCCATCACCAATTCGGCTAAACTAAGATATTTATAGCCCCTAACCAACAAAAAAACTCATTAGATGACAGTCTGATAACATATTTATGGTATGGGATAGGTTTTGTTAGAAAAAAGTGCATATTTCAGGTATATGGCATAGTTTACAATTGCACCCACCATCACAAATGGACTAGAATAATTACAATGAGCAACGTGTTTACCTAACTACTAATCATCAAACATTTCGTAAAAATACACAGCATACACGAATCGAAAGACACAGATCCTGTGAATACAGACAATATTTCAGATTTTCTAAGTGTCTTACAGCGAAAACACAATAAATCGTTATATTAGCTTAGCACATAGCAATTAGCAGCCCAGCATTGATTCTAGCCAAAGTGAGCGATAAAAGTCAACATCGCCAAAAGATATTAATTTTTTCACTAACCTTCTCAGAATTCTTCCGATGACACTCCTGTAACATCACATTACAACATGCATATACAGTTTGATCGAAAATGTTTATATTTAGCCACCAAAATCATGGTTAGACAATGTGAAATGTAGACAAGCTGGTAAAGAAAACGTCCTTGCGCCACTTAGACAGTGATCTACTCTTATACATAAATACTCATAAACGTGACTAAAAAATATAGGGTGGACAGGGATTGATAGACAATTTAATTCTTAATACAATTGCGTTATTACATTTTTTAATTTATCCTTACTTTTCAATACAGTTTGCGCCAAGCGAAGCTACGTCAAAAAACATGGCGTCCTAAGCCACTAAAATGTTTCGACAGAAACACGATTTATCATAATAAAAATGTCCTACCTTGAGCTGTTCTTCCATCAGTATCTTGGGCAAAGGATCCTTTCTTGGGAGAAATCGTCTTTTGGTGGAAAGCTGTCCTCTTGCCATGTGGAAATGTCAACTACGTTCGGGATGAACTGAAAAGCGTGCCCAACTTTTCACATCGTTGCAAAAATAAATGTCCCAAAATCGCACTAAACGGATATAAATTGCTATAAAACGCTTTAAATTAACTACTTTGTGATGTTTGTAACTCCTATAACGAGTGAAAAGATGACCGGAGAAATATAACAGGCTAAACTAACGCTTGGAACAGGAGAGGGTCGGTGTCTTCCACGCGCGTTACGCAGCAAGAAAAGACTTGCTAGCTAAAGGTTTTTTTCATTTGTAGGGCCTGTGAACGAGCAATCGAGCCCGTTGGAATCGTCATCACGTAAAGGCATCCAGGGGAAGACGTAAGAAGTGTCCGTATAGTCATAGCAACGACAGTGCCCGTTTAAATGACTTCAGAAAAGTGGCCAACGTTTCTCAAATCTGACTCCATGTCAGGGAAATTGCTGTAGAATGGGCTCTGTTCCACTTAGAGACAAAATTTCAACTCCTATAGAAACTATAGACTGTTTTCTATCCAATAATAATAATAATATGCATATTGTACGATCAAGGATTTTGTGGGAAGCCGTTTAAAAAATTAGCCACATTAGCATAAATAGTCTAAACAGCGCCCCCATCCCCAACAGGTTAACAAAGTATTGTTCACAACACCTGAGAGAACACACTGTCCTGTCATACTGGATCTGCTACTGGAGAGTTACACCACTTGTGTCTACGGAATATAGAAATAGAAACATTAAACTAAAACTGAAACTATAACGAAAAACATGAAACATCATTTAGTAAACTGAAATAAAATAATGAACACACCCGTTTGAAACCCAACAGCAGAGGAGAAGTTTAGCCCCGCACTTCACCGCTCCTGGTTGTTGGGGAAATTGACCCACTACTATGGTTTACTTGGTGCATCTACTTCATCTCGCTGAGTCTACCTTTAAACCTATGACCTATGACCTGACCCATCAACTTGTGCATTACTGTCCCACAGTGGCAAGAAGTGACATCCCAGAAAATGCATAGGTTGGTTTCAGTCCCTAACACTAAAACTGAGACTAAATCATCAAAAAAATGTATTAGAGATGTTTTTATAAAACTTTAATTAAATAATAAATACTAAATGAGATCTGAAAACTAACTGAAACTAAACTGAATTTCAAAGAAAAATCTTAAAACGAATAAAATGATATAAAAAGAGCAAACTATAATAACTTTGGTGTGCTGTATTGTAGAGAAATACACTCAGTGGCCCGTTTATTAGGTACACTAAAATGTTTCACTCCTACAGACAGTGAGTCGTGGCTTGCTATAAAACACTCAGACAGGCATCGAGGCATTCAGTCACTGTTCTATTGAACGTTAGAATCGTCAAAACAAGTGACCTAAGCGACTATGAGCGTGGTATGATCGTCGTTGCCAGACGCGCCGGTTCCAGTATCTCAGAAACAGCCGGCCTCCTGGGCTTTTCACGCACAACAGTGTCTGGGGTTTACAGAGAAAGGTGCGACAAACACAAACACATCCAGTCAGCGGCAGTCCTGTGGGAGAAAACAGCTTGTTGATGAGACGTCGAAGGAGAATGGCAAAAATCGTGCGAGCTAACAGGCGGGCAACAAACAGGCAAATATCGGTGCAGTACCACAGTGGTGTGGAGAACGGCATATCAGAACACACAACTTGTCGGTCCTTGTCGTGGATGGGCTATTGCAGCAGACAATCACATCGGGTTCCACTCCTATCAGCTAAAAACAAGAAGAAGTGGATCCAGTGGGCAGGCGATCACCAGTACTGAACAATTGAGTGGATAAACATTGCCTGGGCCGATGAATCCCGGTTGCTGTTGTGTCATGCTGATGGCAGAGTCAGGATTCGGCATAAGCAGCATAAGTGCATAGCCTCATCTTGCCTGGTGTCAACGGTAGCAGGCTGGTAGCGGTGGTGTAAGGGGGTGGAGAATGTTTTCCTGGCAAACGTTAGGTCCCTTGATACCAATTGAGCAACGTTTCCATGCCCCGAATAATTCAGTCCGTTCTGGATGTAAAGGTGGGTCCGGCCTGGTACCCGATGGGTCTACTTACTATGTACAGTTGCAGTCGGAAGTTTACATACACCTTAGCCAAATACATTTAAACTCAGTTTTTCACAATTCCTGAGGTGTTCCGCTAGAAACAGCCAGTGAAATTGCAGAGCGCCAAATTCAAAAACAGAAATTCTCATAATAAAAATTCCTAAAACATACAAGTGCAATACATTGGCTTAAAGATACACTTCCTGTTAATCTAATCACAGTGTCAGATTTCAAAAAGACTTTATGGCGAAAGCATACCATGCGATTATCTGAGAACAGCGTCCAGTAGACAAATCATTACAAACAGTAACCAGCCATGTAGAGAAGTAACAAAAGTCAGAAATAGCGATAAAATGTATCACTTACTTTTGATGATCCTCATATGGTTGCACTCACAAGACTCCCAGTTACCCAATAAATGTTATTTTTGTTCAATAAAGTCCCTCTTTATTTCCAAAAAACTATGTTTTGTTGGTGCGTTTTGATCAGTAATCCATTGGCACAAAGCGCAGTCACAGCAGACAAATGAAAAATCAAAAAAGTACCATAAAAGTTTGTAGAAACATGTCAAACAATGTTTATAATCAATCCTCAGGTTGTTTTTGTCATAAATAATCGATCATATTTCAACTGGACAATATCTCCGTCAATAGAAAAGGAAAAACAAGAATGTGCTCTCCCGGTCATGCGCAGCAAACATCTCTGGAAATTTCCACTGTCCTCACATTGAAAGTGGCGTTTCTCCCTAATTTTTCAGAGTAAAAGCCTAAAACAATGTCTAAAGACTGGCCACATGTAGTGGAAGCCATAGGGATCTTGAAATGGGTCATAAGTCCACCAACTTTGTATGGTGGATAGGCTTTCAATGGAAAAACAGCCATTCCTGGGTGGATTCTCCTCAGGTTTTCGCCTTTAACATCAGTTCTGTTATACTCACAGACATTATTTTAACAGTTTTGGAAACGTTAGAGTGTTTTCTACCAATTATATGCATATCCTAGCTTCTGGGCCTGATTATCAGGCCGTTTACTTTGGGCACCTCCAGGGCAGGTGGGGTGGGTGGAGGGAAGTGCAAGCGAGGGAGAGATCGTAATGGAAACAATAAATGATATGCCACAGACCCATTATGGCTGAATGGGAAATTAATGGGAATTTGTATATCTCTGGGGGAAATTAATGGGAATTTGTATATCTCTATTGGGAAATGAATGAGAATTTGTATATCTCTGGGGGAAATTAATGGGAATTTGTATATCTCTATTGGGAAATTAATGAGAATTTGTATATCTCTGGGGGAAATTAATGGGAATTTGTATATCTCTATGGGGAAATTAATGGGAATTTGTATATCTCTATGGGGAAATTAATGGGAATTTGTATATCTCTCTAGGGGAAATTCATACGAATTTGCATCCTTGAACCAGACGTCACACTTTGGGTTGCTATAGGCAACTAGAACATAGGACATTGAGGTCTAGATGGAGATGTCTTGTAGAACCAGACGACATGTGAAAAGACTCTAAAGCTCCCGAAGACATATCTTTTGTTTTCTGTTTAATCTGCAGAACTAACCATGTCTAGACACATTGTCTGTTTTCCAAGGCAGTCCTGAAACAGTAGCAGACGAACCAAACTACTCTCATGAAAACAACCGATTCTTAAATTGACGTTATACCCAAAAGTCCACAAGTCCACAGATGTAAGTATTTTCCAACAAAACACAGCTTACATTTTCAAGTTCATGTTTTTCAGCAGTTGTTCCTCTCCTTGTATGGAATGATGCTTCTAAAAAGCCTTTTTCAACCACAATCTCTACTTTTGCCATTTGACACTTATCTCAGCTTGGTGATAAACTGAATTCTTTGATCAGTGTGTTCCTCATCACCAACGACTGTTACGTAAACATGGAGACGGTTAGGAAAACATGCCTGATATTAGATCAACATACTGGACTGGAGTCCAAATACAGGCATATTTGGTTGGACTAATTCTCCTCACTTTTTCCATGGGAGCGGTGTTTATGCATCTAATCATTCGAAAATGTATTTGACAAAAAACACACTGGGTCACAGGACTGTACAATGAGTCAATGAGTCATGGAAAAATACAACATTCATACATTTGAATTTGTTCAATAGAAGGAAAACAGTTCCTGGCCATAATTTTAGCCGGGACTCCAAAAGCACATTCATTTTAAACTCTTGAAATCCCAATCACTGGAGCCATAAAGCAACAGAATAGTATTGCAGCTCAGAAAGCTACAGTACACTAAAGCAATCCGTTATGACCGCAGTCCACTCCTGATAAATGCAACAACCTGGTACTGTTGTATACATACAGTACAGGAATGGAGCATGCAGCCATCTATAATACAGTATATGTCAGATGCTTTGATCCTAAGCAACTTACAGTCATGCGAGCAAACATTTTACGTGTAGGTGGCACCAGTGGGAATCAAACCCACCATCCTGGTGCTGCAAGAGCCACGCTCTACTAACTGAACTACAGAGGACCATGTTCTACTAACTGAACTACAGAGGACCATGCTCTACTAACTGAACTACAGGGGACCATGTCCTACTAACTGAACTACAGAGGACCATGTTCTACTAACTACAGAGGACCATGTTCTACTAACTGAACTACAGAGGACCACGTTCTACTAACTGAACTACAGAGGACCCTGTATTTCCTGCCTATAGACAGGGAATACCAGTCCTGAGTCGATGTGCAGGGGTACGAGGTAATAACTTGCCTATAGACAGGGAATACCAGTCCTGAGTTGCTGTGCAGGGGTACGAGGTAATAACTTGCCTATATACAGGGAATACCAGTCCTGAGTCGATGTGCAGGGGTACGAGGTAATAACTTGCCTATATGCAGGGAATACCAGTCCTGAGTCGATATGCAGGGGTATGAGATAATAACTTGCCTATATACAGGGAATACCAGTCCTGAGTCGATATGCAGGGGTACGAGATAATAACTTGCCAATATACAGGGAATACCAGTCCTGAGTCAATATGCAGGGGTACGAGATAATAACTTGCCTATATACAGGGAATACCAGTCCTGAGTGGATGTGCAGGGGTACCAGGTAATTGAGGTAGCTATGTACATATAGATAGAAGTAAAGTGTGTATTGAGTGTGCATATGTATTGAGTGTGCATATGTATTGAGTGTGCATGTGTGTTTTGGGGTGTCAGTGTAAGTATGTATGAGTCCAGTGTATGAGTCCAGTGTATGAGTCCAGTGTGTGAGTCCAGTGTGTGAGTCCAGTGTGTGAGTCCAGTGTGTGAGTCCAGTGTATGAGTCCAGTGTATGAGTCCAGTGTGTGTCCAGTGTGTGTCCAGTGTGTGTCCAGTGTGTGAGTCCAGTGTGTGAGTCCAGTGTGTGAGTCCAGTGTGTGAGTCCAGTGTGTGTCCAGTGTGTGAGTCCAGTGTGAGTCCAGTGTGAGTCCAATGTGAGTCCAGTGTGAGTCCAGTGTGTGAGTCCAGTGTGTGAGTCCAGTTTGTGAGTCCAGTGTGGGTCCAGTGTGTGAGTCCAGTGTGTGTGTCCAGTGTGTGAGTCCAGTGTGTGAGTCCAGTGTGAGAGTCCAGTGTGAGAGTCCAGTGTGAGAGTCCAGTGTGAGAGTCCAGTGTGTGAGTCCAGTGTTTGAGTCCAGTGTGTGAGTCCAGTGTGTGAGTCCAGTGTGAGTCCAGTGTGTGAGTCCAGTGTGTGAGTCCAGTGTGTGAGTCCAGTGTGTGAGTCCAGTGTGTGTCCAGTGTGTGTCCAGTGTGTGAGTCCAGTGTGTGAGTCCAGTGTGTGTCCAGTGTGTGAGTCCAGTGTGTGAGTCCAGTGTGAGAGTCCAGTGTGAGAGTCCAGTGTGTGTGTCCAGTTTGTGAGTCCAGTGTGTGAGTCCAGTGTGTGAGTCCAGTGTGTGAGTCCAGTGTGTGAGTCCAGTGTGAGAGTCCAGTGTGAGTCCAGTGTGAGTCCAGTGTATGAGTCCAGTGTATGAGTCCAGTGTATGAGTCCAGTGTGTGAGTCCAGTGTGTGAGTCCAGTGTGTGAGTCCAGTGTATGAGTCCAGTTTGTGAGTCCAGTTTGTGAGTCCAGTGTGTGAGTCCAGTGTGTGAGTCCAGTGTGTGAGTCCAGTGTGTGTCCAGTGTGTGTCCAGTGTGTGTCCAGTGTGTGAGTCCAGTGTGTGAGTCCAGTGTGTGAGTCCAGTGTGTGTCCAGTGTGTGAGTCCAGTGTGTGAGTCCAGTGTGAGAGTCCAGTGTGAGAGTCCAGTGTGTGTGTCCAGTTTGTGAGTCCAGTGTGTGAGTCCAGTGTGTGAGTCCAGTGTGTGAGTCCAGTGTGTGAGTCCAGTGTGAGAGTCCAGTGTGAGTCCAGTGTGAGTCCAGTGTATGAGTCCAGTGTATGAGTCCAGTGTATGAGTCCAGTGTGTGAGTCCAGTGTGTGAGTCCAGTGTGTGAGTCCAGTGTATGAGTCCAGTTTGTGAGTCCAGTTTGTGAGTCCAGTGTGTGAGTCCAGTGTGTGAGTCCAGTGTGTGAGTCCAGTGTGTGTCCAGTGTGTGTCCAGTGTGTGTCCAGTGTGTGAGTCCAGTGTGTGAGTCCAGTGTGTGAGTCCAGTGTGTGTCCAGTGTGTGAGTCCAGTGTGAGTCCAGTGTGAGTCCAGTGTGTGAGTCCAGTGTGTGAGTCCAGTTTGTGAGTCCAGTGTGGGTCCAGTGTGTGAGTCCAGTGTGTGTGTCCAGTGTGTGAGTCCAGTGTGAGAGTCCACTGTGAGAGTCCAGTGTGAGAGTCCAGTGTGAGAGTCCAGTGTGAGAGTCCAGTGTGAGAGTCCAGTGTGAGAGTCCAGTGTGTGAGTCCAGTGTGTGAGTCCAGTGTGTGAGTCCAGTGTGTGAGTCCAGTGTGTGTCCAGTGTGTGAGTCCAGTGTGAGTCCAGTGTGTGAGTCCAGTGTGTGAGTCCAGTGTGTGTGTCCAGTGTGTGTGTCCAGTGTGTGAGTCCAGTGTGTGAGACCAGTGTGAGAGTCCAGTGTGAGAGTCCAGTGTGTGTGTCCAGTTTGTGAGTCCAGAGTGTTAGTCCAGTGTGAGTCCAGTGTGTGAGTCAAGTGTGTGAGTCCAGTGTGAGTCCAGTGTGAGAGTCCAGTGTATGAGTCCAGTGTGTGAGTCCAGTGTGTGAGTCCAGTGTATGAGTCCAGTGTATGAGTCCAGTTTGTGAGTCCAGTTTGTGAGTCCAGTGTGTGAGTCCAGTGTGTGAGTCCAGTGTGTGAGTCCAGTGTGTGAGTCCTGTGTGTGTCCAGTGTGTGAGTCCAGTGTGGGTCCAGTGTGTGAGTCCAGTGTGTGTGTCCAGTGTGTGAGTCCAGTGTGAGAGTCCACTGTGAGAGTCCAGTGTGAGAGTCCAGTGTGAGAGTCCAGTGTGAGAGTCCAGTGTGTGAGTCCAGTGTGTGAGTCCAGTGTGTGAGTCCAGTGTGTGAGTCCAGTGTGTGAGTCCAGTGTGTGTCCAGTGTGTGAGTCCAGTGTGAGTCCAGTGTGAGTCCAGTGTGAGTCCAGTGTGTGAGTCCATTGTGTGAGTCCAGTTTGTGAGTCCAGTGTGGGTCCAGTGTGTGAGTCCAGTGTGTGTGTCCAGTGTGTGAGTCCAGTGTGTGAGTCCAGTGTGAGAGTCCAGTGTGAGATTCCTGTGTGTGTGTCCAGTTTGTGAGTCCAGTGTGTGAGTCCAGTGTGTGAGTCCAGTGTGAGTCCAGTGTGTGAGTCCAGTGTGTGAGTCCTGTGTGTGTCCAGTGTGTGAGTCCAGTGTGTGAGTCCAGTGTGTGAGTCCAGTGTGTGAGTCCAGTGTGTGAGTCCAGTGTGTGAGTCCAGTGTGTGTCCAGTGTGTGAGTCCAGTGTGAGTCCAGTGTGAGTCCAGTGTGAGTCCAGTGTGTGAGTCCATTGTGTGAGTCCAGTTTGTGAGTCCAGTGTGGGTCCAGTGTGTGAGTCCAGTGTGTGTGTCCAGTGTGTGAGTCCAGTGTGTGAGTCCAGTGTGAGAGTCCAGTGTGAGAGTCCAGTGTGTGTGTCCAGTGTGTGAGTCCAGTGTGTGAGTCCAGTGTGAGTCCAGTGTGTGAGTCCAGTGTGAGTCCAGTGTGTGAGTCCAGTGTGAGTCCAGTGTATGAGTCCAGTGTATGAGTCCAGTGTGTGAGTCCAGTGTATGAGTCCAGTGTGTGAGTCCAGTGTGTGAGTCCAGTGTGTGTGTCCAGTGTGTGTGTCCAGTGTGTGTGTCCAGTGTGTGAGTCCAGTTTGTGAGTCCAGTGTATGAGTCCAGTGTATGAGTCCAGTGTATGAATCCAGTGTGAATCCAGTGTGAGTCCAGTGTGTGAGTCCAGTGTGTGAGTCCAGTGTGTGAGTCTAGTGTGTGTCCAGTGTGTGAGTCCAGTGTGTGAGTCCAGTGTGTGCGTCCAGTGTGTGAGTCCAGTGTGTGAGTCCAGTTTGTGAGTCCAGTTTGTGAGTCCAGTGTGTGAGTCCAGTGTGTGAGTCCAGTGTGTGAGTCCAGTGTGTGAGTCCAGTGTGCGAGTCCAGTGTGTGAGTCCAGAGTGTGTGTATAGAGTTAATGCTAGA
This sequence comes from Salvelinus fontinalis, assembly GCF_029448725.1. NCBI lineage: Eukaryota > Metazoa > Chordata > Actinopteri > Salmoniformes > Salmonidae > Salvelinus > Salvelinus fontinalis. The sequence goes on from NC_074689.1 coordinate 24,970,732, forward strand.
GAACCAGTGCAAAAGGGGGTAATTGCAAGTAGTCCAGGTAGCCATTTGATGAACTACTTAGCAGTCTTGTTTAGCAGTCTTATGGCTTGGAGGTAGAAGCTGTTCTGGGTCCTGTTGGCTCCAGACTTGATGCACTGGTACTGCTTTCTGTGAGGTAGCAGAGAGAACAGTCTATGACTTGGGTGGCTGGGGTTTTTTACATTTTTTGGGGCCTTCCTCTGACACCACCTGGTATAGAGCTCCTGGACGTTCTGGGACGTACTCACTATCCTCAGTAGCGTCTTGCGGTTGGATGCCAAGTAGTTACCATACCAGGCGGTGATGCAGTATATTCAAGATGCTCTCAATGCTGCAGCTGTATAACCTTTTGAGGATCTGATGGCCCATGTCGAATCTTTTCAGCCAACTGAGGCGGAAGAGGCATTGTGCCTTCTTCACGACCGTGTTGGTGCGTGTGGACCATGATGTGGATGGGGGCGTGCTCGGCCCTCTGTTTCCTGTAGACCACAATCAGCTCATTTGACTTGCTAAAATGTTTCCTTTTACTGACAGCTTTATCTATTGGGAAAAGCAGAGGTCAATCAATCTAGACTGCTCTCACGTATCATCAAACATCTGAGCTGCAGGCAGGTTAGAATGTGGTATGAATTATTTGGCCTTTAAATAAAGTTATTGGAAAACGAAACTTAAAATTCCAAGATGTTAAACTGAAAGCTGTTTTGTCTCGGCCCTCCGAGTCAGCTCTTTACTTCCTGGCCTTGAGTTTGGGGCATGCCTGTTTGTAGCTTTCCTTTTTGTATATATATTTTGAGCACCATCTGAACCAATCAATAATTAGTTTGAACTGTCCTACCAAGAGGTCAAGAATGACCGAGCTGGCCCTCGACAAAGGTAAGGTTGTGGTCTCCCTGGGCACATGTGCATTCAACACGTTGGTGCATACGCTGATTTTGGGTGAACAGGAGGGGACTGAGTGGCCCCCATGTTGATGGTCAGTGTGAGCCATAACCAGCCTTTCAAAGCATTTCTTGGCTATAGATGTGAGTGTTACGCGGTGATAGTAATTTTGATAGGTTACCTTGGCGTTCTTGGGCACGGAAACTATAGTGGTCTGTTTAAGATATGTTGGTATTACAAACCAGATCAGGGATAGGTTGAAAATGTCAGTGAAGATGATGCTCTGAGTACGCGTTTTGTTATTTCATCTCGCCCCGCGTCCTTGCAAATGTTCATCTGCTGTGGAGAGCAAGATCACACAGTTGTCTGGAACAGCTGATGTGCTCATGCATGGTTCAGTGTTGCTTGCCTTGAAGCGGGCATAGAAGGCATTTAGCTAATTTGTTAGGCTCGCATCGCTGGGCAGCTCACCGCTGGGTTTCCATTTGCAATCAATGATGGTGTGCAAGCCCTGCCTCATCCTTCAAGCGCCAGAGCTGGCATAGTAAGATTCGATCTTAGTCCTGTATTGACGCTTTGCCTGTGTGATGGCTCGTCAGAGGTCGTAATGATATTTCTTATAAGCGTCCGGATTAGTGTCCTGCTCCTTGAAAGTGGCAGCTCTAGCCTTTAGCTCAGTATAGATGTTGCCTGTAACCTATGGCTTCTGGTTGGGGTACGTATGGTCACTCTTGGGGACGATGTTGTCGATGCACTTAATAAAGCCAGTGACTGATGTGGTAAACTCCTCAATCTTATCGGATGAATCCCGGAACATGTTCGAGTCTGTGCAAACAAAACGTTCTTATAGCTCAGCATCCGCTTCATCGGACCACTTCCGTATTGAGTGCGTCAGTGGTTCTTCATGTTTGAGCTTTTGCTTGTAAGCAGGAAGCAGAAGAGCAGAGTTATGATATGATTTGCGAAAGGGGGGATGAAGGCGTTTCTGTGTGTGGAGTAAAGGTGTCCTAGAGTTTTGTCGCCTGTTGTTGCACAGATGACATGGAAGTAAAAGTGAGGTAAAAAGGATTTTCCAGTTTCCAGTTAAGTGCCTTGCTCAAGCACACATCAACACATTTTCTCACCTTGTCAGTTTTGGGATTCAAGATGGTGACCTTTAGGTTACTGGCCCAAAGCGCTGACTGCTAAATTTGGTCAGCCGGGGATTGTCAAGCAAATGTCGGTATCACGGTAATTGACCATTAGTTAACATAAACACATTTAGTATATCCTGGCTTCCACACATAGCCTACAAGCCATTTTAAAAAGTCTACACCTTCACAATAAATCCATTATTTATTTTAGACAGGACTAAAGAAGCACGATATGAAGAAAATGTATTCTATTTCAGAAGAACAGAATAGCATACTCTGAGTTGTCCTTATGTTAGGTCCTGATCTGGCGTTGCCATATGGCTGTTGGCTACACTAGTTAATTTAGTAGACAAGATTTGCTTATAATTCCAAGGCATTGTTTTATAATATTTTATAGTGTGAAGAATACAATTGAACAAAGCTGAAAAAAATATAAATCTTTTCTCCAAAGCGCGCATATTCTGTGTTGAGCAGTTAGCAAATAAATAAGTACCCCTATATGCTTAATTTAGACTTATTCATGTAATTTAAGTTGTGATACAAACGTTGGGCTGTATGTTTAGATTTTTAATACATTCTAAGGCTGCATGATGAGACTCTAATGACGATTTGAAAAAAGTTGATTGAAAGGCATGAGCTCTGCTTTGTTTTTTTGCGCAGGCTGTACACACTTCATCAGTCTCTCATTCACAATTTGACAAGCACTTGATAATGCCTCAAATTTCAGGGTGGCATCCCCTTTGTGTACATAATGCAACCTAAAAAATCCATGCCTTTTGCGGCCTGGAGTGCTGCATTGTGCCCTTCTCCCTGAGTGTGCTGCACACGGGTCTTTCTCACAGGCTACAAGTGAAGACAGACACATCGGGGACGCAGCTGCGTGCGTCCTTATCCAATTCCGAGGCACATATTGAAGATATTGGAAGAAGTGTCCACATTTACTTTTCGTCAGCCAACAAGATGAGTAGGCCTAACGAACAGCAAAAGCATTAGCCTATGTCAATCTACAATACCCCATAATAGTAAAGTTGACCTATTGTATTCTGTGTGAGAAATTAATATTCCAAACATAGTCCAGGATAGTTGTGGGACGCAATAGATCCCAAATTAATACAACCACTAGCATCAAAAAACCTTTTTTATGCAACGTGGCTGATGCAACAGATCATAACGTTTAGTTTAAAATGTTGATAAACTATTAGGCTATATCTTCACATTATAAGCGCAGCAATGCGCACATGGTAGTAGGCTATAAACACAATAGTTCCATTAGCGGAAAACACCATTATCAAAAGTGACCGCAAATGCAATTATGCATGTTATGCTTTTATTATAACGGTGTATTTTTATGGTTAAAATGATCTTCTCCAAACTTGAAACTCACACGCTCCTTATGTATGTAGTTAGGCTCTACAACCCTTGTAAAGCAGATTAATGTGCTTCATTTTAAGAAGTCATTTGGCCACTTTATACCACCTTATTAAAACATATAGGCCTGTGGGCTGGGCTACATGAGGTGTGATACTAATCTTATTAAAACATATAGGCCTATGGGCTAGGCTACATGAGGTGTGATACTAACCTTATTAAAACATATAGGCCTGTGGGCTGGGCTACATGAGGTGTGATACTAACCTTATTAAAACATATAGGCCTATGGGCTGGGCTACATGAGGTGTGATACTAACCTTATTAAAACATATAGGCCTATGGGCTGGGCTACATGAGGTGTGATACTAACCTTATTAAAACATATAGGCCTATGGGCTGGGCTACATGAGGTGTGATACTAATCTTATTAAAACATATAGGCCTATGGGCTCGGCTACATGAGGTGTGATACTAACCTTATTAAAACATATAGGCCTATGGCCTCGGCTACATGAGGTGTGATACTAACCTTATTAAAACATATAGGCCTATGGCCTCGGCTACATGAGGTGTGATACTAATCTTATTAAAACATATAGGCCTATGGCCTCGGCTACATGAGGTGTGATACAAATCTTATTAAAACATATAGGCCTATGGGCTAGGCTACATGAGGTGTGATACTAACCTTATTAAAACATATAGGCCTATGGGCTCGGCTACATGAGGTGTGATACTAACCTTATTAAAACATATAGGCCTATGGGCTAGGCTACATGAGGTGTGATACTAACCTTATCAAAACATATAGGCCTATGGGCTAGGCTACATGAGGTGTGATACTAATCTTATTAAAACATATAGGCCTATGGGCTGGGCTACATGAGGTGAGATACTAACCTTATTAAAACATATAGGCCTATGGGCTAGGCTACATGAGGTGTGATACTAACCTTATTAAAACATATAGGCCTATGGCCTCGGCTACATGAGGTGTGATACTAATCTTATTAAAACATATAGGCCTATGGCCTCGGCTACATGAGGTGTGATACAAATCTTATTAAAACATATAGGCCTATGGGCTAGGCTACATGAGGTGTGATACTAACCTTATTAAAACATATAGGCCTATGGGCTCGGCTACATGAGGTGTGATACTAACCTTATTAAAACATATAGGCCTGTGGGCTAGGCTACATGAGGTGTGATACTAATCTTATTAAAACATATAGGCCTATGGGCTCGGCTACATGAGGTGTGATACTAACCTTATTAAAACATATAGGCCTATGGGCTAGGCTACATGAGGTGTGATACTAACCTTATCAAAACATATAGGCCTATGGGCTAGGCTACATGAGGTGTGATACTAACCTTATTAAAACATATAAGCCTATGGGCTAGGCTACATGAGGTGTGATACTAACCTTATTAAAACATATAGGCCTATGGGCTAGGCTACATGAGGTGTGATACTAACCTTATTAAAACATATAGGCCTATGGGCTAGGCTACATGAGGTGTGATACTAACCTTATTAAAACATATAGGCCTATGGGCTCGGCTACATGAGGTGTGATACTAACCTTATTAACACATATAGGCCTATGAGCTAGGCTACATGAGGTGTGTTACAAACCTTATTACAACATATAGGCCTATGGGCTAGGTTACATGACTGTGATTCAAACAAGTCGCAAAAAAAAGGCTTTGTTTCTTATGCTGGGCATCATTCACAAGTGATAATATATAATTCACAAGTGATAGGCTAATATTGTCACTCATCAGACTATTCTTGCTTTAATCTTGTCTTTACATATACTAAATTTTATATATGTGACATTTGTTTTATTTAGAATGGACCATTATCATGCACCTGTATCGAAACAGGGGCAGCGGGTAAAAATACATGTCATCTATGCACTTAAATAGCAAATGGACGACGCTTTTCCCCATGGTTCATTTTCATGCCAGTCAGGTAGGCTATACTCCTGTTGTAAAGATAAGCAATGTGCTTAATATTAGGAAAGTTGAGAAATAAATATAATAGGTTTAGCCTATAAAAAGCTGATGGGATCCTCCTCTTTTTATTAGTGGCCATCACTCCATTCTCCCGCAATTGAAAAACCTATAGAAATGTTACGCAACATGAGCTAATGGGCTCTCATGAAGTGTTTGATTAGATTTTAGATCATATTTACATTTATGTCAGAGTGATTAGAGGAACAATAGAGTGCTGAGTACCAGGCAGTTAGCACGTTTGGTAGGCTACTAATGACCAGCAGCAGCATCAGAGCTTGGAGAAGCCTAATTGCTGTGACTGAACGGTAATGTGGAATTTGACTTCCTTCATGACCCGTGACTGCCGGAGTGGCGGTAATACGGTCAATCAACAGCCCTAGTGAGGCGGACTACTTTGTGGGCCCCGGCACTCAGCAGCCCAACGTTTTCCTGTCACGTGCTGCACAAGGCTCATTAGCGCAGGACTGTTGTAGTGTGATGGCGCATACACGATTCAGACAGCAGCCCCCACGCGGAGCTCCGTCACCAGGCCCATTCGTCTTATCTTCAGCTAAATTATGCAGAAAACACTGCACATCTCTGAAAACCCGGCACAGCTTTTTCTACCCAATTGTCTGGTGGCAGATGCTACAGTACAACACACACGCGGGCACGCACACGCACACACCTAAATTAATTAAGTCAAAATTCGTTTTTTCCCCCTGTTTTCCTATCGGCTCTCCACTTTGGAACATTGTCTTGTTACATTCCTAGGGTTCTGTTCTACCCTGGATGGGTGTTCTGTCAACATAAGATTACTGTATCTGGGCTTTCAAACTCCCATAATCCATCACTGTTTAGTGACAGCAGAATGAGGTTAGTCTAATGTTTGTCTTTGTATTTATTATGTCTGGCAAAATTAAAGCAGTTATACAATTTATAAAAACATTACAATTCATTCATTACAGATTTCACAACACTCTAAGTGTGTGCCCTCAGGTCTCTACTCCACTACCACATATCTACAACACAAAATCCATGTGTACGTGTGTGTATAGTGCGTATGTTATCATGTGTGTGTATGCAAATGTATACAGCCTCACTACGGTTATTTTTCACTGTCTTTTAACTGTTGTTTTTATGTCTATACTTACCTATTGTTAAACTAATACCTTTACTGCACTGTTGCTTAGAGCCTGTAAGTAAGGTCTACACCTGTTGTATTCGGCGCACGTGATAAAAAAAATTGTTACCTGATGTGTAATAAAGTTCCATGTAGTAATGTAGTAACGGCTCTATGTAGTACTGTGTGTCTCCCATAGTCTGTTCTTGACTTGCGGATTTTGAAGAGACCTCTGGTGGCATGTCTTGTGGGGTAGCCTTGGGTGTCCAAGCTGTGTGCCAGTAGTTCAAAGAGCCAGATGGGTTCATTCAACATGTCAATACCTCTCACAAATACAAGTAGTAATGAAGTCAATCTCTCCTCCACTTTGAGCCAGGAGAGATGTACATACATATAATTAATATTAGCTATCTGTGTACAGCCAAGGGCCAGCCGTGCTGCCCTGTACTGAGCCAATTGCAATTTTCCTAAGTCCCTCTTTGTGGCACCTGACAACACTACTGAACAGTAGTCTAGGTGCGACAAAACTAGAGCCTGTAGGACCTGCCTTGTTGATAGTGCTGTTAAGAAGGTAGAGCAGTGCTTTATTATGGACAGACTTCTCACCATCTTAGCTACTGTTGAATCAATATGTTTTGACCATGACAGTTTACAATCCAGGGTTACTCCAAGTAGTTTAGTCACCTCAACTTGCTTAATTTCCATATTATGTATTACAAGATTTAGTTGAGGTCTAGGGTTTAGTGAATGATTTGTCACAAATAAAATGCTTTTAGATTTGAAATATTTACGACTAATTTATTCCTTGCCACCCATTCTGAAACTAACTGCAGCTCTTTGTTAAGTGTTGCAGTCATTTCAGTCTCTGTAGTAACTGATGTGTATAGTGTTGAGTCATTCGCATACATAGACAAACTGTCTTTACTCAAAGCATGTCATTAGTAAAGATTGAAAAAAGTAAGGGGCCTAGACAGCTGCACTGGGGAATTCAAGATTCTACCTGGATTATGTTGGAGGATGAAGGGGGGGAGGAGGGGGGAGACAGGAGGTTGGGGAGGGGAGAGAGGAGGGAGAGGAGGGTGAAGGGAGGGAGGAAGGAGAGGAGGGTGAGAGGAGGGAGAGAGGAGGGAGGAGGGTGAGGAGGGTAAAGGGAGAGAGAAGGGTGAAGGGAGAGAGGAGGGAGGAAGGAGAGGAAGGTGAGGAGGGTGAAGGGAGAGAGGAGGGAGGGGCAAGAGATTAGGGACGAGGGAGAGAGGAGGGTGAAGGGAGAGAGGAGGGAGGAGGGAGAGAGAGAGAGGAGGGAGAGGAGGGTGAGGAGGGTGAAGGGAGAGAGGACGGTGAAGGGAGCGTGAAGGGAGGGGTGAGAGGAGGGAGAAGGGAGAGAGGAGGGTGAAGGGTGAGGAGGGTGAAGGGAAACACGAGGGGTCAGAGGAGGGAGTAGGGAGGGTGAAGGGAGAGAGGAGGAGGGGTAAGAGGAGGGAAGAGAGAGGAGGAGGGGGGAGACAGACAGCAGCAATTACAGCTGATCTCGCCTAGGATCTCCACAGAGGGGAGGAGCGAAAAAGAGAGTCAGCGAGAGAGGGAGGGGGATGTAAGAGTGGGAGAGAGAACGAAAGAGGGAGAGGGAGAACGAGATAGGGACATAGTTATAGTGGGCGTAGAGGTACACATGAGAGAGAGAGAGAGAGAGAGAGAGAGAGAGAGAGAGAGAGAGAGAGAGAGAGAGAGAGAGAGAGAGCAGCGCACTGGTCTCTCCATCCCTCTACTGTAAAGCCTCTCTTGGAGCGCCGGTGGTCTCTCCAACCGTCTACTGAGCCACTGGGTCGTGGAGCCCAGAGGACTAGGAGGACCAGGGGGAGGTCATCAGGCCCTTGGCAGAGTACTGCTGCTGGAGATACAGGGTGGCAGCAGCACGGGGGGCCGACGGGGGCCGCGGTGGCGGGGGGGATGGCCCCCGGGGGTCGTTTGCAGCCAGGGGGTCCTGGACCACAGATCACATGAGCGAGATGTCGCTCAGCGGGCGTGACAGCATCCCCCAGGAAGGGGCGGCGGGGACGAGGAACGCACGAGTCAAGCGGGCTGTGCGCCTCTCGTCCATCGTGGCTCAGGAGGTGAGTGATAGGCCGGCCAGTGTTACCCAGGGATACCTGACCATTGTTGCCCGACCAGAGCCAGGATCCAGCGGGTTTGCGGGGGTTAACTTGGTTGTCCTCTAGGGAGAGACCATGGGTTTGGCCTGTAGATGTATTATTCTATGGAGAGCGACTGTACAGCTGCTACTACCCAGGGAAAGAATCTGTAGCCGGACAGGAGTGCATTGAACTCCACTCCTCTCTCCTCTCCCCTGTTTCTGTACTGACTGTGTTGACTTATTCCCTCTATAAAGCGCATTGCCTGAGGGAGCTAGACTAGCGCTCAGCAACCCAAGCTCAAACCCAGGGTGAATGTTATTTGATTGTGTAACCCCGGAGATTCGAATTTTAGAAATGCGAGCCTCAAGCCCCACAGAGCAAATAAAGATGTCCAATATCTCATTCAGGTGGAGATGGAGGTGTGGCTCTCTGTTGGATACGCGAGACGAGGCGTTAAGAGTCTTTATTGATGACATTCTTCAAATGTCGCTATTTACACTCTCCTCTCAGTGGCTTCTGTAAATAGAGCCATCGGAGAGACATTGCCATCGCTGTTACTAGAGAGAGACGGAGGAGGGATGGAAGGAGAGTGGAGAAAGATATACAGATCAAGACAGAAAAATATATTAAGAGAGAAATACAGTATAACAGTAGAATGAGGGAGGGTGAGTGGAGAGAGTGAGAGAGAAATACAGTATAACAGTAGAATGAGGGAGGGTGAGTGGAGAGAGAAATACAGTATAACAGCAGAATGAGGGAGGGTGAGTGGAGAGAGAAATACAGTATAACAGTAGAATAAGGGAGGGTGAGTGGAGAGAGAAATACAGTATAACAGTAGAATGAGGGAGGGTGAGTGGAGAGGGAAATACAGTATAACAGTAGAATGAGGGAGGGTGAGTGGAGAGAGTGAGAGAGAAATACAGTATAACAGTAGAATGAGGGAGGGTGAGTGGAGAGAGTGAGAGAGAAATACAGTATAACAGTAGAATGAGGGAGGGTGAGTGGAGAGAGAAATACAGTATAACAGTAGAATGAGGGAGGGTGAGTGGAGAGAGAAATACAGTATAACAGCAGAATGAGGGAGGGTGAGTGGAGAGAGTGAGAGAGAAATACAGTATAACAGTAGAATGAGGGAGGGTGAGTGGAGAGTGAGAGAGAAATACAGTATAACAGTAGAATGAGGGAGGGTGAGTGGAGAGAGTGAGAGAGAAATACAGTATAACAGTAGAATGAGGGAGGGTGGGTGGGTAGAGAGAGTGAGAGAGAAATACAGTATAACAGTAGAATGAGGGAGGGTGAGTGGAGAGAGTGAGAGAGAAATACAGTATAACAGTAGAATGGGGGAGGGTGGGTTGAGAGAGTGAAGAAGAAATACAGTATAACAGTAGAATGAGGGAGGGTGAGTGGAGAGAGTGAGAGAGAAATACAGTATAACAGTAGAATGAGGAAGGTGAGTGGAGAGAGTGAGAGAGAAATACAGTATAACAGTAGACTGAGGGAGGGTGAGTGGAGAGAGAAATACAGTATAACAGCAGAATGAGGGAGGGTGAGTGGAGAGAGTGAGAGAGAAATACAGTATAACAGTAGAATGAGGGAGGGTGAGTGGAGAGTGAGAGAGAAATACAGTATAACAGTAGAATGAGGAAGGTGAGTGGAGAGAGTGAGAGAGAAATACAGTATAACAGTAGACTGAGGGAGGGTGAGTGGAGAGAGAAATACAGTATAACAGTAGAATGAGGGAGGATGAGTGGAGAGAGTGAGAGAGAAATACAGTATAACAGCAGAATGAGGGAGGGTGAGTGGAGAGAGAAATACAGTATAACAGTAGAATGAGGGAGGGTGAGATTAGAGAGTGAGAGAGAGATACAGTATAACAGTAGAATGAGGGAGGGTGAGATTAGAGAGTGAGAGAGAGATACAGTATAACAGTAGAATAAGGGAGGGTGAGATTAGAGAGTGAGAGAGAGATACAGTATAACAGTAGAATGAGGGAGGGTGAGAGGAGAGAAAAAATACAGTATAACAGTAGAATGAGGGAGGGTGAGTGGAGAGAGAAATACAGTATAACAGCAGAATGAGGGAGGGTGAGTGGAGAGAGAAATACAGTATAACAGTAGAATGAGGGAGGGTGAGATTAGAGTGAGAGAGAGATACAGTATAACAGTAGAATGAGGGAGGGTGAGAGGAGAGAGAAATACAGTATAACAGCAGAATGAGGGAGGGTGAGATTAGAGAGTGAGAGAGAGATACAGTATAACAGTAGAATGAGGGAGGGTGAGAGGAGAGAGAAATACAGTATAACAGCAGAATGAGGGAGGGTGAGTGGAGAGAGAAATACAGTATAACAGTAGAATGAGGGAGGGTGAGTGGAGAGAGTGAGAGAGAAATACAGTATAACAGCAGAATGAGGGAGGGTGAGTGGAGAGAGAAATACAGGATAACAGTAGAATGAGGGAGGGTGAGTGGAGAGAGTGAGAGAGAAATACAGTATAACAGCAGAATGAGGGAGGGTGGGTGGAGAGAGAAATACAGTATAACAGTAGAATGAGGGAGGGTGAGTGGAGAGAGAAATACAGTATAACAGTAGAATGAGGGAGGGTGAGTGGAGAGAGAAATACAGTATAACAGGAGAATGAGGGAGGGTGAGTGGAGAGAGTGAGAGAGAAATACAGTATAACAGCAGAATGAGGGAGGGTGAGTGGAGAGAGAAATACAGTATAACAGTAGAATGAGGGAGGGTGAGTGGAGAGAGAAATACAGTATAACAGTAGAATGAGGGAGGGTAAGTGGAGAGAGAAATACAGTATAACAGTAGAATGAGGGAGGGTGAGTGGAGAGAGAAATACAGTATAACAGTAGAATGAGGGAGGGTAAGTGGAGAGAGAAATACAGTATAACAGGAGAATGAGGGAGGGTGAGATTAGAGAGTGAGAGAGAAATACAGTATAACAGTAGAATGAGGGAGGGTGAGTGGAGAGAGAAATACAGTATAACAGGAGAATGAGGGAGGGTGAGTGGAGAGAGTGAGAGAGAAATACAGTATAACAGCAGAATGAGGGAGGGTGAGTGGAGAGAGAAATACAGTATAACAGTAGAATGAGGGAGGGTGAGTGGAGAGAGAAATACAGTATAACAGTAGAATGAGGGAGGGTAAGTGGAGAGAGAAATACAGTATAACAGTAGAATGAGGGAGGGTGAGTGGAGAGAGAAATACAGTATAACAGTAGAATGAGGGAGGGTAAGTGGAGAGAGAAATACAGTATAACAGGAGAATGAGGGAGGGTGAGATTAGAGAGTGAGAGAGAAATACAGTATAACAGCAGAATGAGGGAGGGTGAGTGGAGAGAGAAATACAGTATAACAGTAGAATGAGGGAGGGTGGGTGGAGAGAGAAATACAGTATAACAGTAGAATGAGGGAGGGTAAGTGGAGAGAGAAATACAGTATAACAGGAGAATGAGGGAGGGTGAGATTAGAGAGTGAGAGAGAAATACAGTATAACAGCAGAATGAGGGAGGGTGAGTGGAGAGAGAGATACAGTATAACAGTAGAATGAGGGAGGGTGAGAGGAGAGAGAAATACAGTATAACAGCAGAATGAGGGAGGGTGAGTGGAGAGAGAAATACAGTATAACAGTAGAATGAGGGAGGGTGAGTGGAGAGAGAAATACAGTATAACAGTAGAATGAGGGAGGGTGAGAGGAGAGAGAAATACAGTATAACAGTAGAATGAGGGAGGGTGAGTGGAGAGAGTGAGAGAGAAATACAGTATAACAGCAGAATGAGGGAGGGTGAGTGGAGAGAGAAATACAGTATAACAGTAGAATGAGGGAGGGTGAGTGGAGAGAGTGAGAGAGAAATACAGTATAACAGTAGAATGAGGGAGGGTGAGTGGAGAGAGAAATACAGTATAACAGCAGAATGAGAGAGGGTGAGTGGAGAGAGAAATACAGTATAACAGTAGAATGAGGGAGGGTGAGTGGAGAGAGAAATACAGTATAACAGTAGAATGAGGGAGGGTAAGTGGAGAGAGAAATACAGTATAACAGTAGAATGAGGGAGGGTAAGTGGAGAGAGTGAGAGAGAAATACAGTATAACAGTAGAATGAGGGAGGGTGAGTGGAGAGAGAAATACAGTATAACAGCAGAATGAGGGAGGGTGAGTGGAGAGAGAAATACAGTATAACAGTAGAATGAGGGAGAGTGAGTGGAGAGAGAAAACAGAATAACAGTAGAATGAGGGAGGGTGAGTGGAGAGAGAAATACAGTATAACAGTAGAATGGGGGAGGGTGAGTGGAGAGAATGAGAGAGAAATACAGTATAACAGTAGAATGAGGGAGGGTAAGTGGAGAGAGTGAGAGAGAAATACAGTATAACAGTAGAATAAGGGAGGGTGAGTGGAGAGAGAAATACAGTATAACAGTAGAATGAGGGAGGGTGAGTGGAGAGAGAAATACAGTATAACAGCAGAATGAGGGAGGGTGAGATTAGAGAGTGAGAGAGAAATACAGTATAACAGTAGAATGAGGGAGGGTGAGTGGAGAGAGTGAGAGAGAAATACAGTATAACAGTAGAATGAGGGAGGGTGAGTGGAGAGAGAAATACAGTATAACAGTAGAATGAGGGAGGGTGAGTGGAGAGAGAAATACAGTATAACAGTAGAATGAGGGAGGGTGAGATTAGAGAGTGAGAGAGAAATACAGTATAACAGTAGAATGAGGGAGGGTGAGTGGAGAGAGTGAGAGAGAAATACAGTATAACAGTAGAATGAGGGAGGGTGAGTGGAGAGAGAAATACAGTATAACAGCAGAATGAGGGAGGGTGAGTGGAGAGAGAAATACAGTATAACAGTAGAATGAGGGAGGGTGAGTGGAGAGAATGAGAGAGAAATACAGTATAACAGTAGAATGAGGGAGGGTGAGTGGAGAGAGTGAGAGAGAAATACAGTATAACAGTAGAATGAGGGAGGGTGAGTGGAGAGAGTGAGAGAGAAATACAGTATAACAGTAGAATAAGGGAGGGTGAGTGGAGAGAGAAATACAGTATAACAGTAGAATGAGGGAGGGTGAGTGGATAGAGAAATACAGTATAACAGCAGAATGAGGGAGGGTGAGATTAGAGAGTGAGAGAGAAATACAGTATAACAGTAGAATGAGGGAGGGTGAGTGGAGAGAGTGAGAGAGAAATACAGTATAACAGTAGAATGAGGGAGGGTGAGTGGAGAGAGAAATACAATATAACAGCAGAATGAGGGAGGGTGAGTGGAGAGAGTGAGAGAGAAATACAGTATAACAGTAGAATGAGGGAGGGTGAGTGGAGAGAGTGAGAGTGAAATACAGTATAACAGTAGAATAAGGGAGGGTGAGTGGAGAGAGAAATACAATATAACAGCAGAATGAGGGAGGGGGAGTGGAGAGAGAAATGCAGTATAACAGTAGAATAAGGGAGGGTGAGTGGAGAGAGAAATACAATATAACAGCAGAATGAGGGAGGGGGAGTGGAGAGAGAAATACAGTATAACAGTAGAATGAGGGAGGGTGAGTGGAGAGAGAAATACAGTGCAGATATTGTTTGAGTTCTGGAAGGATAATTAGTGTAGTCATAATTGCTCTCTGAGTAAAACGGTTGGTAAAACAGGCTCAAGTCAAATGTGTTCCAAATGTGTGGTAGAGCGTGGCGCCAAGGTTGCGGGTTCTATTCCCACGGGGGACCAGTATGCAAATGTATGCACTGGTCCAGTCGCCCTGGATAAGAGTGTCTTCTAAGTGACTAAAATTCACATTTTTAAATACTATTAACAGGAGGCTACTGTCCTCAGGTGCCTCTAAGAAAGCAACACTTCTTAGACTGGTTGTGTCATATTCTCTACAATGAACCAGAGTGTGAGTTCACTCCATACACATGATGTATACCATATTCTCTACTACGGTATTAACCAGAGTGTGAGTTCACTCCATAGACATGATGTATACCATATTCTCTACTACGGTATTAACCACAGTGTGAGTTCACTCCATAGACATGATGTATACCATATTCTCTACTATGGTATTAACCAGAGTGTGAGTTCACTCCATAGACATGATGTATACCATATTCTCTACTATGGT